>NC_091363.1:6166023-6388523 GCF_038502225.1 Cherax quadricarinatus
GGTCACTTATTTTCGTGCTAATTTTTATCATTTGTATATATTTTTTATGGCTATGAGCGATGAATCGTGTGACCTACACGGTCAAAGGCCTCCGAAAATATCACAGTAGTAGTATTCGTCTCCTTGAGCCTCTAACCTGATTACCTCCAACCCTCTTCTCGTTCTCCAGGGATTATGAAACGTCTTGGTTTATCTTTTACCCATAAATATAATGCATGTCTTCCGCCGCTTTTGATTCGCCCTGATTTCTTGTTTGAAAGGATGGTTGCGTATTGTCTGGTTAGTCTTCTGCGTATTTGTCTTAAGTGCTCGTATTAAGCACAGTATGGTAAGAGAATGTTTTAGTACTACGCTGCAATTGAGCAGTAACACAAAAGGTAAATATATTTTTAATTCTTTAGACATGTCAAAACTCACAAAAGACCAAATATTATGGAACCTTATTCTGGACAAACTGACAGCCTAAGCTGTTCAAACCAAATAAGAAGCCTAAGCAAACTGAAATCGCAGCCTAACCTAGCCAGGCATGGATCATTGTTAACAACTTTCTCCTATTTGTAGTTGCAGGGGTCGGGTCAATACCCCCAGTACCGTACTTGAGCGGTAGGGGTGAAAACGTGAGTAAAGGTATAAAATGCCGTACATTGCTTTGTTTAAAGGAAGTCTATTAGTGCTTACAAAATTTTCTCACAGAATTATCTCTTGCGGATGAGGTAACAGATTTTGTTTGTAAGGAAAAAGTATAACAAAACTTCCCCAAAAATTCAACTTTTTCTCTCTCCACTCGAAATTCGACTTTGTAACATCCCCTCTACTCTTGCCATTCAGCTGGCCCATTAGAAAGCATCGCCAATCTTCAGTGAACCAACAAAATCTTCATCTGTAATGCTCTAATATCATGCAATTATGAGAGCCACCGCAAATGTACTGTATTCTTGCCGAAAGTGGGTAACAGTGACCATCATCCAGCATATATGAATGTTTGATAAATGTTTTATTTCTGCATCACTGCTATTGTTGGAAACATTTGTGAAAATTAAAAGTTGGAAACGACGCTGGCGGTAGTTACATGATACTTAGTGTAGCACAGAGCTGTTTTTCTTGTGAAAAATTAATGGCGCGCAAGAGATTGTGGGTTGCATTAACATAGCACATAAGTGAGTTTGTGATGGTTTATCTTATCTGGTTGTGATATGTATGAAAGTTGCACATGCAAATGTTTTGTAAGTATAATGGATGTTGTAGTTAGAGACTGTAACAAAAAGAAGAGTAAACTATTGGACTTCCTGTTTATCAGTCACGATGACTGCGCCTAGTTTTTTGGGTGGTGGTAGCGGTTGTTGAGGTGAATTCGTGTTTGTGCATGAAGTAATGTGTGTGTGTTTGTAAAGGTCGGTGTAATAATATGCATCAAAATTACAATACATTTTATGATGCACGCTTTTGCTAGTGCACATGAGTTTGATCATATTTATTTAATACCTTCAAAAATAAATGAAAAGTATATTAAAATCTACAATCTTAGGCACTTTGACTTAATTTTAATAAATTTTCAACTAAAATATTTTAATTTTTATGGAATTGGAAGTATTACATTTGATAATAGTTTCATCTCGGTATATGCCCGTGGCAATCCAGACTCCGTAGCATTTTGTCTTAAAATCACATAAGTGGTTAATGTAAAATAAATGTGAAATCGAAGATAAACATGATTCAGCATAACCAGTCATGTGCAAATTGTAATATTTATAATGGGAACTAGAGAAAGTTGAAAGTGTTGTACGAGACAGCTGATTCCACAGGCTGTGAGGAGAGAAATTTTGACAATGACAATCTTTGACAACTATATTATGCGTTAGTGTGAATCGTTACCTGGAGTTCAGTTCGTGATATTTATTTTTCTCACTGCTAAATATTCAACGAACTAAGTTTTTCTTTTTTTTTGTTAGCCAGAGAAAGCTGCTTTTGAAAAAAAAAATAATGGTGATGCTCTTCATCCGTGCAGTAGTTTTGAAGACTGAATTCCAGATACCAGAAGATTTGCGATGACATTAAAATCCTTGCTACATTAAGAGATCGGTAAGGTGGGTGTACAGAGTAAAAGTGCGTCCTTTCTCTCCTGGTTTTGTGTCATCATTGGAGTCTTCTTCATCTGCATGACCTCTGTGCTCCCTCTCCGCTTTCCATTTTCTCCCAACACTTTCTAAGAGCTCCAAGACTGAACAGTGCGCATGAGAAAGCTAGTTTTGTTGGCAGCAATAAAATGCTACTTAGGATGCTTTATTATTGACGTTTCGCTTTTGTCTGTGCAAGCTTTGCTATAAACCACACCTGGGTACAGTTCAGGTCATTTATTAGCGGAAACGTTTCGCCATAAATGACCTGAACCGTACATTAGTGTCTTTTTCCACCTCTTGTCCGTATCACCATACCATTTTTAAGCTTTGCTAAAGTTCGCCCAAGTTGGATTATAATAATGACTTGACAAATGATGCTTTTGTACTAGTGACACAATCATCAGCATCATCAGACTAGCTGCCAGTAGGATATCCTCAGAATAATTGTTTTTACTCTGTTTTCTTTTGAAAGGTAATTGGCGAGGGCGTTTACCAAATACCATTATATTGTTCCATTGTTACTAGTATTATGGCAGCACTACTCTTGTATTTCGTAGTGCTCATTATCCTGAGATATATGAATGTATTTGTATGTAAATGTATTTATTAATAACTTGTCCTATGTTAATTTCAGATGGTTTTTTCCTGAAAGTGTTATATATTTGGATGAAAATGTCAATAGGTTTTAATGTAACAGTTTTATATTCATTTTTGGCTTGTCCCTTTTTAGACCTCGTGTTGATTAGAATGTATTTGTCCATAAATTGGCATAATTATTTTCTCACCTAAGACGTGCTTTGGTGTTTGATTCACTTTCTAGGTGGCGAATATAAATTGCTGGTGCGTCTTTTATGACGCTTTAAAAAGTCATATTGGCCACCATCTTCAAATTACCCTAGTCAACACTAGGGTTGGTGTATTCCTTCAGGGAAATTTACAGACGTTGGTCTTTGTTATACAGGGTGGCCACAGAAACACTCTTATTTCACGATGTTATATCTAAACTAATTCAAATATATTGATAAACAATTATTTAATTTTTTTAGGTGATTAGACATTTTTGACCTGGAAACCACAGGGGTGCAAGGAAATCTAAAAATGGCCGCCACCCCACAGCAACGCAGCTAGTGTACACAGGAATTTGCAAGATCAGTGTTGATCACAGATACACCCTTTATGACTTTAATCGTTGTACCATTTCCGAATGGACTTTGTAGGTGGAATTGTATGATACTTTGAAAGAACGTTGCACGCCCACAACACTGATCGTGCAAGTATACACCAGCTGCGTTGCTGTGGGGTGGCGGCCATTTTTAGATTTCCTTGCACCCCTGTGGTTTTCAGGTCAAAGATGTCCAATCACCCGAAATAAATGAAATAACTGTTAGAGAATCGGTTCACAACATGTTTATCAATATATTTGAATTAGTTTAGATATCATAACATTGTGAAATAAGGGAGCGTTTTTTTGTGGACACCCTGTATGATTGAAAAATCAGTTTTATTTTTCGAAACTTTTAAATACATATCTTTGACACCCATAATTACTCGTTCAGTAGTGCCGTTAATTCTAAGTTTCGGCAATCAAAACTAGCCTAGTTATCAGTGCTAGTCACTGATCTGTTTAGGAATATAAATTGTACCTTAATTAACATGTTCAAATGCGTCACAATTAGCACAATAACCTGTATGAACGGCCACATGGGTCATGCCACAATATACCAAGTATTGCTAAAAAATTGAAGCTTCCGAAAAGTTTTAAAGAGACGTAAAGTGCCGAAATGATCATAATATACAGGAAAGGTGAGATATAAAGGAAAGTTAAGGCGAATAAATGGCTAAGATGAGCACGAAATAATAATAAACTACTGAATGTTTCGACAGTCCCTATACAAAGTGGGATTTAAAAAGCTATAAAGGCTTGCCTGCATATAATCAGTTTTAATTTAAAGATTATTCTAATTCAATTACGTAAATAATTTAGGTTATTATAATTGCCTTGCCTCGTAACTACTAAAATTTAATTAAAACTATCCCATTCTCAGGTAATTCAGTTTCTAACAATATGTCTGGCTGTAAACTCCCTAGAATTGATTTAACTGATATTCTGGGTGTTGCTGCTTAATAGTCTAGTAAGTGATTCTTGATAGGGTGAGCCAGACAAGATGATTAACTTCATCGATCTCTAAAGACAAGCGTCAGAATATAGCTCGTTCCAGAATCAGTCCACTAAAGAATCCTAGGAATTGAAGTTACCCCTCACCTTCCTTTTGATCACATGATTAATTCCCATTTCCCATGCGCTGTATGACCCTACAAATTTTGTGCATTCCCATTATACATATTAAACAAATTTTCTAAATTTGCTTGCAACAGATAAGTCAACTCTAGACATAAATTCAGACATACTCCTGCTTGCCCTTTTGGGACCAAGTTCCTATGCCTTTTGTATATCCATAGGTTCTTGCGCTACGCTCCTGAAGATGGATATGGGGTGCACAATAAACTAGCAGCTTCAGCGGAAAATTAATATAATCTAATAGCAGTAACACGATGAAAATAAGAACAATGTATGGTAAAATAAACATTCTAGTGAGGGATCTTTTAATGTAGGATGGTGTCTGTCTCGCGTTACTATGTATACTTAATACATGACTCGCTAAATCGTAATGACACGATTGCAAACAAACCATACCACGGGCGGGATTGAACCCGCGGTCAGTGTGTCTGACCGCGGATTCAATCCCTCCCGTGGTATGGTTTATACTTAATACAAATAATAAGGTAATGTGGGATTTACTGAAAGGAAGTAAACCATTTTTATACTAAGCACTTGAGGGACTCGAGGACATACTGCAGCACCCACATGGACTTCACTTAATATAGACTTGCTGTGGTAAAACAGGTTTATATATTTGTTTTGTAAGATTTGTAAACTACATTTGGTTATAATTAACCCAGGATAGATATCCATCAGTGTATATAACTTTAGACCCAAAGTAGTTGCCGCTGTATATGATTGTTACCAAAGTTACTGAGAAGAACAAAGTAAGAAATTTATTAAGGGATTGGGTACGGAAGGTTGATGTTATGACAATGAACACAAAAGAAAGCACATGATTTTTCGTTAGTATTTATCGCAGTTCATTTAAGATGTTAGGCTCGATTTCTTAGTTAAGTTTGTAGTCTTGTACTCCTGAATACAACCAAGTACAATTCTGAACTGTTTGGGGAGACAGTCCTAGCGACTGGCCCCGCATTTTAAACTACAATTGACCAGCATTATAGTTTTCCGGCCGCCTGGGCCGTCATACATATTTTTGAAACAATACTTGTGTACTTTTGCCTGGTTTTGAACCGCATTGTGAAGTTCTTTAGGTGGGTGAAGTGTAGTTGCGATGTATGTATATATGTATGTATGTATGTATGTATGTATATATGTATGTATATATGTATGTATATATGTATGTATATATGTATGTATATATGTATGTATATATGTATGTATATATGTATTATATATGTATGTATATATGTATTATATATGTATGTATATATGTATGTATATATGTATGTATATATGTATGTATATATGTATGTATATATGTATGTATATATGTATGTATATATGTATGTATATATTTATATGATGATTTAGAGTAGTAAAATGAGATGGCATAGTGGTGTGGGAGAGGCGTTTGTGGTGAGTGAGAGTTAGAGAGCTCAGGAGTTTGAGATTTGCTTGTTTGTTTGGGGTGTTTGTGTATAATGTGGGTGTGGTTGAACAGTCAGCTGAACCTACACACACTGGGCTGACGTTAGATATCCCGTTATTTCCCACCCGCACATTTCACCAGAAGCTCATGTCCAAGCCTCCTTGATACTAGTGAAGGGCTTTGGATCTAGTGAATTTGAGCTGCTGTGCTTTTCCTTGAATCAGATTTGATTACCTCCCATTCCTCAGGCACTGTATAATCCCTGCGGGCTTAGCGTTTCCACGTGAAACTAATGTCTAATCCTCGTGGGCCCCCGATATACAGTGTCATCGTGAGTTAAGTGTACGCCCCAAATGTACCAAATTGATCAAACTAGCTTTTGGGAAATTTATATAAGCCCAGGTGAGAAACTCTAACTAGAGCCATGATATCATACTGGCTTAAAATAATTTTTGAGGGTTCTTAATTCATGATAACCCAAGACAGTCAAGTAATAACTTTCCATATAGGTTCTCACCAAGAATGAGACCCGCAAAAGTCGGAGTGTTTCTTAGGAACCTGTTTACTACGAGGTGAACACTGGCAGCAGGTGTAGAGACTTGTACGCCTCATCCAGCCAAAGAAACAAACCCAGGGTCCTCCTGAGCCGAACGCAACACCACTGAGCCAAGTCATGAATTAGTTGCTTTTGGAGGGTGACGTCAAACTCGGAGAAAGGCTAGCTAGAATTTAAAACAAGATGAGGAAGAGCGAGCACACAGGAAATTGTAGTTTGTGGCACGTTGGATTTTAAAATAGAAAAAGATCTAAAGGATACTATTAAGTGCTGTGTGGATATTTGTTTCATGGGTGTCGAGGGATTGCATTTCACGGAATTCACTAATACAGGTGACACCTTACCCAGGTCATGCTAAAACCTATTAATACTAATCATACCTTACCTGTAATATAAAGAGGAACGGATGTCATAATCTTAGATATATATATAAATATATAATATATATATATATATATATATATATTATATATATATATATATGTATATATATATGTATATATATATGTATATATATATATATGTATATATATATATATATATGTCGTGCCGAATAGGCAGAACTTGCGATCTTGGCTTAAATAGCAACGCTCATCTTGCCATATAGGACAAGTGAAAATTTGTGTATGCAATAATTTCGCCAAAATCATTCTGAACCTAACGTAAAAAAATATATTTCACTGTGTTTGTTTAGTATTAAATTATTGTAAACAAATCTAAAATATATTTTTTGTTGGGTTAGGCTAAAATAAATTGTTCTTGTTATAATAAGGTTAGGTAAGTTTTCTAAGATTCTTTTGGTGCAAAATTAAAAAATTTTACATTAACATTAATGAAAAAAATATATTTTTAAACGTATAAAAGAACATTTTAGAAAGGACTTAATTTTAAATGAGTTCTTGCTAATTGACCAGTTTTACATATTCGGCACGATATATATATATATATATATATATATATATATATATATATATATATATATATATATATATATATATATATATATATATATATATATATATATATATATATATATTAAACTAAAGCTGGGTTTACAAACAACCAGACGATCTTAATGATGACGTGACTTGATTCCTCAACGCTAAGTGAAAAAATAATTATATAAGCTTCATTTAGGTCAGACCTTGATGTTTTACAGACGGCTGGCTATACTTCGCAAATTTACATTTTCAGATTTAATGTTTTAAATTGTCAACTTTTGTTTATTTTTTAACTTAACACTTGTAAATTTGACATAAATAAAGCTAGTTTACTTATTACTGCCAGAACGTGGCATCGTAGAGCGGCTCCCAGTTTCTCTAATACGGGTGATGACTAATCCAATACAGTGAGCTGGCTTCTCACGACTTCCCTCTCCAAACGTACATTCATTGAAGTATTATGACCTAGCCCTAACCTCTTATTAACGTAGCTTGCTACTAACCCGAAAAATGGTCCAGGACGTGACCCGTTAATGATCTTGGATGAACTGAAACTTGCTTTATTTGACCATCAAAAAGTTTCGTCCTTTGCCCCACCGGTAAGACTGAGACACCCAGACCATTCTGAACCTCACAATGCCTTTCCCTCAGTATAATTTTTAACATGTTTCTTGCTATTATCACTAATACTGTCATCTTTATTTCTTAAGAAACTTTAAAGTAAGTGGGAAGGAAGTAAAGGGGGATGAGGCAAGTTTTTTTGCCTTCAAAACTTGTAAATTCCCCCTTTTTCCCTCATTCTACACCCCTCTCCCTTAATAACCTGTTAGGGAACTAGAACAGTGTGGAGCCGACTTCTCTGCACATTTCACTACCCTAGACGCTACCCACACAGTTAACGAGCATCCCTCTCCTCCCGTAAGCAGAAGATTTCATAAATAGCACAATGCCCACGTATGTGGGAGTATGATTATAATTTTCACTCGTAACGGAAAATGGAGGTAACTCGTATAATTAAATTCTGAATAAAATGTGCAAAGACCACATGGGTGGGGCAGACATTTTGGGAGGGAGGGATGTGAATCATTAAAATATACAACATTACAGAACTAAAGGATGCTGTGTACTAAACAGTAAGAACAATGGGATGCTTAAGAATGGTACATATTCTTATTTTAGACTATAAGTGCAGTGATCTAGTAAATGAATACAGCGTTCAAGTAGTGATGCACATGTTCCTATGTATATACATAAACATCTTAGTTTACAAGGGGGTGGGTAGAAGAAACCTTACACATTCTCAACACAACATGCAAGCGTACTGTATGTCAGCAATCTGCCCGAAATGCTTTGCATAACAGGGGCTATCTAGGAACACTGATACAGATTTGGAATTCCCAAAGCGGTAACGCGTAATTTGGAAGTAAAATTTATATTTGTAGCTCTTATAATCCTAGATATATAACAATAAAAGGAAAGAAGAAGTTCATATACATATTAGATGAGAGGTAGTGAGAGTATCATTAGGGATGGATACATTGGGGGGGGGGGGGGGGGAAATGTATGGATTGATAGAACCGCAACCGCAGTCATGCACAATACACCTGTCTTGGTCATGCAATTTTGGCAGCAGCTTCTCCCGACTGCTGCTTACTGACTTAGGCCTCAACATGGTGCTTTATTTCTATCCAGCTAAATTCAATGTATGCTACTGCAAGCTTTACAGGTGAATTTTGCTCCGTCGTGGGTTTATAAGGATTGACAATACCATATTTAAAAATAAATATTCACTAGTTGAGTTATGGTATGCGAACGCAGGGGTTGCCAGTGATTCACAGCAGCACATATCTTTAATCTTCCTTCAAAAGGGGTAGCTTACTTCTAGAAAAGGGCTCTTGATTCAAGAAATTGGAGCTGCGCTTTCCTTGGATCAAACCTGATTACCTCCCATTCGCCAGGGTATATTGAACCCTTTGCGGTTTAGCGCTTCCCCATGAATTTAGTAATGTATAACATTTTTAATCATGTTTTCTGCAACGAAAGAAGACTTAAAATTTAATTAACATTTGCATAAACATTCAACGTTACTAACTAACAGCTAGTTAGTAACTCTCACGAGTAGGTTCTTGTGGAATTTTATTATGCAGCTTTGATTTATGGAGATATATACATGACTTGAAAGCAACAGTAAAGCATAATCTTGCGCTTGAAGTGGACTTTTGGTGTCATAAATGTGTGTATGAATGGTAGGATTGGCATGCAACTTCCCACGTTGTAGCTAGTTATGAGTCAGCCTGGTCCTGCTTAGCCAGGCATGTCTCTGCTTTATTTATTTTTCTTTTTTCTATTTTTTTTTTGTTTGGTTTCTCTAGCCTCGGGATTATTATTCATGTTAACTGGGAAGCGAGAGGTATTCAGATTAACTGGCCTTGAGAAGAATAGTTACAATTGTTTGGATCAAGAGCCTTGCACCAGTATCTAGACACTTTTTTAGTCTAATTACGTGGTGTTGCCTGGGGTGGCGTTGTATATCGTGTCATGCCTCCATTATGGTAGCGTCGTGACGCAACAAAAATATTACATGCCATGCAGGGGAATGCTGCAAACTGCACTCTTTAAAGGCTGTGTCTAGATGCTGGTGGCAGAGCTCTTAATACAAGGAGTTGGTGTTAACCCCATCTCTGATCAAGTCTGCTTCCCATTGCGCTCGAGCCCTACGGGTTTAGCTCTCTCGTGATTGTGTTTTTATCAGTGTAATAGGTCTTAATATTAGAGATAATTTAACCAAAGGATATATTAATCTTCACGAATACCTAATAAAAAGGTTCGGGAAATGAAATTGTCAACTAATTAGGCATGTAACATATTACTAATTAAACATGTTAAGTGTTAGCAAGACGTTTTATATTGGCAAAATAGATTTGGTTAACATAAGTAGGTCTTCTAACCTTGTTGAAAACTATGTAGATCAGGGTGGTTGCCCTATGATACTGCATTTAATTTCAGAAATTATTATTTAGCCCCGTGCAGCATTTTTTTTTTTCTTAAATTTAGTTTTCGAGATCTTTAAGGCATGTTATTGCAGCATGATCTACCACAATAATACTCGCCCATCCAATTTCTTGGTAAATCCAGTTTTAACTTAATTGAGCGAGCTGTGACTCACAGCCTATAATTGTCACGAATCATGTAATTAGATAGGCCAATCAGATATGATAATCACTGTACATATAGACAAACAAAGCAGAATTACTTATTCCAGTGTCATTTTATACACACCCAAGGGAGGGGGGGCAATAGCTGTGACTCAACCCTCTGTAACCACAAATAGGCGAGTGTAACACACTCCCTTTTATGTATTAATGCAAAGCCTATGCATCGTTTTAACCATGACAGCTGTGCTTTGGAGAAGCAGCCAGAAAATGAGTAATTGTAGATGGGTATTTCTCCCCCCTCTTCCCTCCAAGAGTTGTGTTGAATATTAATTTGGTGTATGCAAATTTATATGCATATTTATAAATGTTCAAAGGATACACAGAAATCTTTAGTTCAGCTTATTTCTATGCTTATGCTTTAAATAATAAAGCAAATTTAAAGGCTTGTACAATAAATAAATTATATTTGGAGCTGCATTATTTTCCATTGATAGTGTGTGTTAAGGGTTTTGTTTCATCATAAGGCTTGTATTCTTTTTGTTTGTAAATATTCGTGATGTGAACGATGATTCACACCTCCCCAGCGGTATTCAAATTCAAAGTTTATTCTCTATAAAGATTACAATGTTGAATTTACAGAATTTGGTTGTTGTGTGGTTTACATGTAGTTAAATAATGATTACAGAGTGTACCACTACAACGCCTAGCATGGCTAGGCATTTCGGGCAGACTTAGTTTAATTCTTTATTTTAAAATATTACAAATTATGAGGTAAGTTGGTATTATGGCTAAGTGACTAAATACTAGTTTGTGAGTTTAGCAATGTGAATGCTTTTGTTTTGGCACAGTACATAGTTTCAGTATTGGAGTATCATAGGATTCATTATTTTAAGATTGAGATTAATATTTCTGTTTATGGTCAAATGGGTGAGTGTAAGTGTGAACCACCAGGTGGTATTCGTGTAGTTAGTTGATGGGGTGTATCAGGGAGATAAGATGTTTTCTAATGGTAGTTTTGAAGGTGATGAATGTGTCTGCAGTTTTGGAATTTTCAGGTAGGGTGTTCCAGATTTTAGGGCCTTTGACATACATTGAATTTTTGTAAAGGTTTAGTCGGACACGGGGAATGTCGTAGATGTTTGTGTCTGGTGTTATGCCTGTGGGTTCTGTCACAACTATCAAGAAAGCGTTTTAGGTCAAGGTTGATATTGGAGTTTAAGGTCCTGTAGATGTAGATTGCACAGTAGTAAGTGTGGATGTACTGAACAGGGAGTAAATTTAGATCTATGAAGAGTGGGGGGGGGGTGTTGCCAGGGATGGGATTTAGTGATTATTCTTACTGCAGCTTTTTGTTGGGTTATTATTGACTTTAGATGTGTTGCTGCAGTTGATCCCCAAGCACAAATAGCATAGGTGAGGTATGGATAAATAAGTGAGTGGTATAGTG
This sequence comes from Cherax quadricarinatus, assembly GCF_038502225.1. Lineage (NCBI taxonomy): Eukaryota > Metazoa > Arthropoda > Malacostraca > Decapoda > Parastacidae > Cherax > Cherax quadricarinatus. Next base: position 6,177,956 of record NC_091363.1, read on the forward strand.
TGAGAAGGGCATTTTGCGGCACGTAGTATCGTATCTTGGAGAGGATCTCAACTGTTTTGGATACTCTTTTGGTTATGTGTTGGATATGGGTGCTGAAATTCAGGTTGTTGTCAAGGTATAGGCCTAGGAATTTGCCCTCATTATGTCTTATAATTAGTGTTGTCAATCTTAATGTTAATTTGTGCATCTCCTGCTCTGCTACCAAACATAATATAGTAGGTTTTGTCAGTGTTAAGCGTAAGTTTATTGGCTGTCATCCAAGTCGATATTTTGATCAGCTCCTCATTCACAATGGTGTTGAGGGTGGCAAGATTAGGGTGAGAGATGACATAAGTCGTGTCGTCAGCAAAGAGAATGGATTTCAGGTGTTGGGATACGTTTGGAAGATCATTGATGTATGAGGAAGAGCAGGGGACCAAGGACACTTCCCTGCGGAACTCCAGTATCAAGTGGCCGTGTTGTTGATGCTGTGTCTTTAATGGTAACATACTGATACCTATTAGTAAGGTAAGATTTGAAATAAGCAAGCGCATGGCCTTTTATACCGTAATGGTCAAGTTTGTGGAGTAGGATGTCGTGGTCTACTGTGTCAAAAGCTTTTCTTAGGTCAATAAAAATTCCTAGTGGATATTCCTTATTTTCCAATGCTGTGTAAAGCAGATCTAGCATTTTTATGATTGCATCATTAGTGCTTTTATTTTTCCTAAATCCAAATTGGCAGGGGTTGAGTATGTTTTGTGCTGTTATAAATTAATATAGTCTCCTGTGCACGAGTTTCTCGGAGATTTTGGATAGCAATGGTAAGTTTGATATTGGCCTATAGTTGTTTAAGTCTGTAGGGTCACCACCTTTATGTATTGGTGTAACCCTTGCCATCTTGAGTAGTTTCGGGAAGGTGCTAGTTTCTAGTGACTTGTTAAAAAGTAATGAAATAGCATGCGAAAGGATATGGGCCGCTCCTCTCCATCCTTCCCTTATTCTTTTTTTCTCCGTGCCTTTTTTCACCCTCCCCTTCGTCAATGACTTAACGTGATTTTTCCATTGGCAGATGGGGATACCAATGAAAAACAGGAAGACGAAGATAGAGAAGCCCAGACCTCTTAAGATATGCACCTTAGGGGACCAGTCCAGTGAGTACTTCTCTTCATGACAGGAGTCTTTTCGAATAAGATGGTGCTTACTTTTCATGAGATGTATATTATCTTTTTCCAAAATAACTCTCAAATAACTATACTTAAAAATTAATACATATTGGCAGTCTCTAGTAATACAGTGATGGAGTGAGCGATGGTAAGTGTTTTTTTTCTTTATCGGGTAGCCCTGTGTTTAAAAAATATCGCTACATATATACTACTTTTTAATAAATACCTTGGATTTTTTTAAATTATGAAATGCATGTATAAAAAGTAAGTGATATTTTATTTCACATTTTATCCTCATTTTCAGATTAAGATAAGGTGTTGCTGTTGACATCTTGAAAGATTTACAGAAATTGTATTTTTCAGACTTGCAATATTGCCATGTCTGTTCGTGATATATTGTTCAGAAAGTTTCAGGCGTAGGTCTAGTGCAAAGAAGTTAGTTTTTTAGTGACCGAAGACTGGATTTGAACTTGACTGGGTTTGAACTTGACTGGATTTGATTAAGCAAAAACACTAGACATATTCTTTAGCCTTTATGTAGTACATCACATATTTACAGCTTCCTTTTTTTTTTTTTTTTTTAAATTTCAATAGTGGAAAGTGTTCTGTCGGAAATGGACCTCGTGGCGCAGTATCTTAACTCCTCAACCTGTGACCGAACTGTTTACCCAGCCATTGTTGCACTTTGTGAAAACCTGAAGATGTTTGGACCACAGCTAGAAAATGTCTATAAAGGTAGAGGAATCAATGTTAAAAATCTTAAGGAAACAATGGTTAAATTGCCCCTGTATAAATGTGAATTTTACTCATTCTAATGGAAAAGTTTTTGTAAAATACAAAACTAATTTTCATAAATTTATTATTTGTTTTTTTTTTAGACTTATATTCGAAACTTTTTTTTTTTTAATAGATCAACTTGATAAATGCTATATATCTCTCCGAAATGGTTGCCGTGATGATCGTTTGAGTCTAGCTGCTCGGTATCGCCTTCTTGAAGTGATAGAACTTCGAGCAATGCATTGGCAACCTAATGAGAACCTCATCAATTATTACAAGCAAAAATTGGTGCAGATAGAGGTAAATTGTATAAATTAGCAGGTTTATGATTGGCAGAAATAGCTTTTAGGCATTCAAAATTTAGTTTAACATGTTTGTTATTCACCCCATACCCATCCTGTGGGCGGTAGTCAAAAGATTAGAGATGCATAATGGGTCCAGGGACCGAGCCCCAAAGTTTTGATAGCTGAGCAAGTTACAAAAGTAATGAACGTAAAAAGACGTAAAAAAAAAAATCATTCAGCATCTTGATTCTTATATGGAAGCAGTGGTGAATGACACCACACATTGTTCACAATGATCACATGGTATATACAAAAAAAAAAAAAAATAATAAAAAAAGTGGGCATATCTAAGATTCAGTTATATCCCATTCTGTATTATCAAATCTTGTGCCACTCTATCTATACATTGCACATGGGATTTATACATGGGGAACATAAAATAACTGTCGTGAATCGGGCAAAACATGCCTTCCTAGTACTCGCCAAGAATTATTGTGGGATACTGTATACAGGGAATAACCTGCAATCATTCTGTCATTTTAATCACGAATGTAAGTAAGTTGATTTAGGTACATGTGGCCTGGTGGCTAAAGCTCCCGCTTCACACACGGAGGGCCCGGGTTCGATTCCCGGCGGGTGGAAACATTTCGACACGTTTCCTTACACCTGTTGTCCTGTTCACCTAGCAGCAAATAGGTACCTGGGTGTTAGTCGACTGGTGTGGGTCGCATCCTGGGGGACAAGATTAAGGACCCCAATGGAAATAAGTTACAGTCCTCGATGACGCACTGACTTTCTTGGGTTATCCTGGGTGGCTAACCCTCCGGGGTTAAAAATCCGAACGAAATCTTATCTTATGAGTACAATTATCATAGTGCAAATTGCCTAGGATAACCCAAACAAGTCAGTGACTTGTTTCCATTGGGGTCCTCGTGTGCCGATAATAGCTACTTGGTAACTACATGTACAAAGCCTTGACCCTAATTAAAAAAATATGTAATTTTAATTAGGATAAAAAGGTAAAATTAGAGATGGTAAATAACAAGGACTTTCATAGGTAATATTTTTGTCAGGATAATTGAAACCTTCATTCATCATAATTCATTTTCAGGCCGAGGAAGCAGCCCTTGAGGATCAACAGAATGATTCATTGAGCCAGACAATACCTAGTACCATCATGACTCCAACAAGCACTCCACAAATGATGATTCCAAGTCTTCAGCAGTACCAGCAGACTATGTACAACCAACAGCAGTCACCCATACCACATCCACCCACACCCACACTTCTGGGACCTGGAGAGATCATCAGGAGCTCTGGTAAATTTGCTAAGCCAACTAGAATCCCTGGAAAGAACTATTGCAAAGATGAGGTAGTGATTCGTAATGCTGATTCTGGCAAAGGTAAGCCAAAAATGTTGATTCTGTATTCATTTTGAGAAGTAATGAAGCAATCTTTAATAGGATTATAATGTTATATTTTATATTAATAGAGGTAAATGAATTTGATGAGTGCACTATTAAAATTTAGGTGCATAACCATCTGACTTCTGTAGTACTATTATGATTACTTTTCTGCCTTATGTAATACAGTACATCATGCAGTAGAGCATGTACAGTATTTATGAAAAATTTGCAATCCTTTATTAAGCAAATAGCAGTGCATACATTTTTTTCATTTTATTTGAATTTTGTGAATTAATGGTAAACATTATCCCTTGAAATATTCAGGAGGATAAACTTTATTATTATGCATGATATATATTTTACTGGTTTATGGTGCCTATGAATGTATGTAGTTCATTACATAATTATACTGCATTTGAACACAATGGCAACATCAGTGGACATTAGAAAGGAGGGGAACAGATATTTTATTCCATTAAATATTTTGCATATAAGCATATTAAAAGTATGTTATTAGTATTAGTGTTGTATTTTTTTTTTTTAACCGAGTGGCTTATAATATCTCGGTTAAAATATAACGAAGTGCACTAAGTTAAATTTAGAGTAAAGATCTAGATAGCTACATTATGAGAATTTACTAAATGTCTTAAAAATATTTTGTTCATGTTTTAACTGGTCTCTCTTAAGTAGAAAATGAAGTTTAAGACAGACCCCTAATATGTACAGTATACTATTATGAAGAGCTAGGAAAAAGTCCCATCTTGGTTAGTGGTTACAGCTACCTTCAGTTAGGGAAGGGGGGATTGAGGGCCTTCAATTCAAGGAATTTCAGTTACCATAGACACATCCATATGCATGTATTGAGATTGAGTAGAAAGAGAACATGGCCAGTCGGTTCTGTCAGTGGTAAACTGCAGAATGAGCCATCAACAAAACAAAAACAAAACAATAAAATTTCTTTCTTTCCAAGATTACATTATGATGAAATTACAATGAGTTGCAGTGCAAAGAGAGCCACTGTCATGCCTAGGCATTATGGGCAGACTTAATTTAATGCCTTACAGACTACTTAATACTAAAGAAATTGATCACAGTTTAAGTTGTACATTTTTTTTTTTTTAACAAGTCGGCCGTCTCCCACCGAGGCAGGGTGACCCAAAAAAGAAAGAAAATCCCCAAAAAGAGAATACTTTCATCATCATTCAACACTTTCACCTCACTCGCATAATCACTGTTTTTGCAGAGGTGCTCAGAACACAACAGTTTAGAAGCATATACATAAAGATACACAACATATCCCTCCAAACTGCTAATATCCTGAACCCCTCCTTTAGAGTGCAGGCATTGTACTTCCCATTTCCAGGACTCTAGTCCGGCTATATAAAAATAACCGGTAGTAGACAGTAATTTTACTCTAATTACAATAGTTTTCAGTGATAAATATTGAAATTATGTTATGGGAGTATAACATTGTGAGTTGTTGAAATTAGTTTGCAGGATGAGAATGCTACAATTGGGTGTAAGGCAGTATTGTTTTGGATAGGTATTTATACTACAATGTAGTATATGTGTTAATATTGTATGAACTTTGGGAATCTAGATTTGAAGTTTTAAGATTTAGGTAATTGGGAGATTTTTCGTGAAGTTAAATATTGAGTATTGATTGTTGCTACATGTAATGTCTCCAAACTTTAGCCAGTCAGAATTGGGGGCATCCTCAACCCCAGTGTGTCTTGTTCACCAAGACATATGGTGATCTTTCTTTGGATCAGACTTGTCACCCATTCCAGAGGTGCTGCATGATCTCTACAGGTTTAAAAATTTCCCATTCAGTATAATTAATTTTTAGGAATACTGTACAATAGTACTATGAAGAAAATGTTTGCCTAAAATATGTGGTAAGAAGGCAATAAAATAATTTGGTTTCGAAAATGCTTTTTTTTTTTTTTAAAAGATGTCTGTAGGTTCAGTTGCATTTTATAGTTTTATGAAGACTTTTATGTTAATGGGTAAGGTATCAGTAGCATTTAAATAATGAAATGATTGCTACTGGTGTAATAATTATTAATCTAACTCTGAAAATGGTTTCCGACACAAACGTGTCTTCTATGATCATTGTTTATCTGGCAACCAAGTTGAATATCTTGATTTCTCCATAACTAAGTTGAAATGTTTATCTGTCAGCTGGTAACCTAAAGTTGACCCACTCTGTCTCCTGGCACAGTTATGGGAATAAAGGGCAGGCGGGTTCACATGATTGAGGAGCTTTCTGAAACCATCATCTCATTCCAGAGAGGTAAAAAAAAAAAAAAAAAAAAAAAAAACTGATGCTGACCCTCCTCTAATCTCTAACCTACAATGCTTGACTGTTGCTCTTTAAATTTTCAAATGAACAGTGTATTCCCAGGTGACAGTACAGGTGACAATTTTTTGTGAAGTAATAAAGGTATTTTTGCTATTTGAAAGTTCATAAGTACACCAACTCGGCCAGAGAGTATAGATTTCTGTGAGTTGCCACAACTCGGTTTGACTAGCAAATGAAACCCAATAAGTATGGTAGACAGTTTGCAGAGCAAGTCTTAAAGTTCAACCGCGAACAAAATGTCGTTAAAATAGATGTATGCTCTGCACTATACCAGCTCCTACTGTTGCTCAACCCACTTTTGTGTACCTGTTGAGCAACAGTTGGGGCTGCCTACAATAGAAATCTTTTACATTTTGTGATTGAGTTGGTTTACTTATGGAATTGTAATTACAAGGATACCAGTTCATATTTCAGTATCTGTATGTAGACAGTGACATAAAACAGACTAAGTGTCATTTCAAAAACCTGTAAGTAGGGAGAACTTTTGTTTTATATTTCACCCACAGTGGGAGGAAACATCTTCAAACAAGTTCTTCCTGCCTAGTGTTTTTGAATTACCAGTACTCGTTACAGACTGTTACGTGCTTAATATGGTGACATTTCCAATTAATTTGTCATACTGGTACACTAAATACACTCGTTCTTTGAATATTGTATTGGCCTCCTTAATTACCTGGCGAGACCTTTTAACCTGATAACCTTTGGAGTAGTTACCAAATGTATAAATGTACCATTCAAATTTGTTGTACTAATACTGTAACTGCATCCAAAATCTGCAATGCCATGTATATGCATGACTTTTTTATGTTAATCTTTTATCTGTAATTTCCATAGTTTTGTTATTAAGTAGTTGCCTTCCGAGCATTAATAAACTTTGCCTTGTGGTATTTTTAGAAACGTTCATTAATAGATTTATACCAGTATCTTCATCCTTTTAACATACGACTAACTGTGTACCCATAAATAACAATTTTCTTTTAGTTTCAATTTCTTTAGTGTTATTGTTAACTCACTGTTTAGAAATATTGTAGCTGAAACTTAAATTTTTTATGGTGAGGGCTCATAGGTCATTTTTTAGCTATTATATGCAGTCTCTTGATCCTATGCATGGCTATTACTTCATATCTCTAATGCTGTATAAAGCTTAATTCTAGATCTTTTATGATAATTTTAATGCATCATTGTGCTTTCAATAAGCTTGTCATTTTATTGATAAGGTTGCAAATGTAATGTGAAATGTTGCACATGAAGATCGTGAGCTAGACATGAAGGTGAATGAAAGAATTTATGCAAAATATAACACAACTATGTCAGTGATAGAAAAGGTAACAAGTTTACTGATTCATTGGAAGGATAAAGGATGGAGATAAATGGTATAAAATACCAAGATAGCAAAAATAGACAAATGCAGTATAGTGCGATCCTTTATTGACTGCGTTTCACCCAAACAGTGGGCTTTATCAAGTCACAAACGGATCTCTCTATGACTTGATAAAGCTCAGTGTGGGCAAAACAGTCAAAACATGATTGCTTTATACTACATTTGTCTATTTTTTTCCAAAAATAAAGGGTTTAATTAAATTCCCTGTAAGGTTTAGGACATGATTCTTGCTGGGAAATGAACAGTGCCTATAGATAATTGTCCACTTAGTTTTTGGGTGTAAGAGTAATTGTTTTGAAAGATAAGTGTGCCAAGTGTTAATAATGAAAGAGTAAAGATTGTAACTATCAGCAAGATGCTAGATTGAGAGGAATTCCCCATTCATTGCTAGGAAATGTTATAAGATTAATCTTTACTTCAAGTTTGTTTGCTTTGTTATTTTGGAGAGTAGAATTAAAACAATCTTTAAGGAACAACATTCCAGGATCAAAGAATGCTTGATATAGCTTCCTAAAAAACCAGTCTTAGACTAGTTTTTATTTTGAGTCAATGTAGATGCATGCTTCCACATTTGTACTAGCAGGGTAAACAGTATTAATACCCTAACTAAAATATAATATATGTAAATATGTACTCTACAAAATATTAATTGCTAATGGTTAAATTATGCAAAGGCATAATTAACTATCATAATCCTAAAGTAAAGATAAACAAAGATACAAGATAATTTGTTAATAAAATACTTCGGAATTGTTACTGGGACTCACCACGATGCAAATAAATAAAACTGACTAAATGATATTTCAAAAGAAATGCATATACAGTGTTAATTGCTTTAACTTTGGGGAGCTGCCACTGTCCTATAATTTCAGTATTTGTTCTTTGTTTCACAGTTGCCCCCGGTGCTCGAGAAAGACTTGTTCAGATTACGGGACCAGCAGAGGAAAACATCAAGTAAGTTTTATTATTTAAAATATTTACCCCCTCACTGTCCCCAGGCTACTCTTGTACTATTACACTTGCCTTCCATTTTGAATTCATAATTGCACAAAAATAGGTTTAATGCAGTACTATACTATGTTTAGAAATTCTCCACAAATCAGATTTTCTTAAATACAGAATGTACAATATTTTCTGAAATTTAGAATTCTGAATGTATTTTTAAATTTTATTTAAAAAATAATGTACAGTAATCTCATTTTGAATTTGTTTTCCATAAGATATTTCCGATTTCCTTGATGGTATGGTATACTGAAATTTCTATGATTTAGACACTTTCTAGCAAGAATTAGTCCAAATAGGAGAAAAATCACTGAACGAGGATAATTTGGTTTAGGATTGTTGTGGTGCTGTGTAATGGAATCTATTGGTGGAGGTATTGTCTGAAAACTTGTCTATGTCATCAAATGTGTCATGTCTTTTAATTGCATTAGTAATTAGTTGTGCTTTTCTTTTTAATGCCATATAAGATTTCTTCATGGGGAAGTGGAAAAGAATTCATAAGAGGCGATTAAAATGCCAGAAGCATTGTATAAATTACTAAATGTAGAAAGAAGAAAAACCTTATGAAAGAGTTTTTTTTTTGGGTCATCCTGCCTCGGTGGGAGACAGCTGGTGTAAAAAAAAAAAAATGAGTTGACTGCTGAACTTTTTCTTTGGCAAGCCAAGCTAAGCATCTCATAGAGGAGACAATAAGACGCAATGCCTCTCCAGTCCGAGGCGATGAAAGAGGATCCATCTTCACTACTCTTGGAGGATCATCATCATCTATCTCGTCCCATACCTCTGATGAAACTCTGCAAGGTAACCATCTTAATATTTCTCATTACCATACTGAAATACATGTATGCTATCTGTGTTCTTGCAGTTTATATTTTCTATAGTTTGTTTAATTTTTCAATACTAATTAGACTTCAGACAGCAATACCATACTTCAGTACGTTGAAATAACTACAAGTTAATATTATCATTGTTAACAAAATTAACACTTAACCATTTAGTGAAAAGCCATCTTAGTATCTTACATTAAAGTATGGTAATCTCTTTTGTATCGCTTAAATTTAGTTTTTAAGTACTTCGGCATATGAATAAAAAAATTTCGGTCCTTTACTCAGTGCTTCGGAAGTATCTCTCTCTTGATGAGATATCGCTCAGTAAGTTATTGCCTTGTTAAAAGTTTCTTGGTAATTTGAGATGCTTAAATTGTTACCAAAATTATTGTATTATGGCTGCTAGAGTGGAGGGCTAAATGAGCCCTTTACTCCACTCCACTGCAGTCAAGTTGTAAATACTGTAGTAATTTAAAAAAAAAAATTGTAGAGTGCAGCTTTGCTTGTTTAATACAGTAGTCATTACAGTTTTACTATTATTACCTGAAAGTGTGGTGGTTTTTAATTATTCTTTAATAATTGAAAGAAATGTATGATGAATTATATGAAATGTAGGCATTCTATTGTTTGTGATGATTCTGGCAAAAAGTGAATTTTTTTTCTATGCTGTGCTTATAAAACAGTAAATTCTTACAGCTTGTAAGATTTTATAGTATTTATGAAAACAGAGGGTATTTAACTGCCTTCCTTTCTACATAAGAGGAATTACCAGCATCCCCCAGGCTGTCTTCAAGGTAGAACTTCGTGAGTGCCTCTAGTTAATTTCGCTTTTTTGTTTTTTTATAACCACCCTGAGGCTGAAGTACTTTGACATCCCTGCAGCTCATTTCTTTAATTTTCATACATGTTTTTGTGTACCCATTTCATGCCAGATATTTTTGATGTTCATTCAGAAATCCCTGATCACTTTAGTGAAATTAATGTGCATGGAAAAGTCTTCATAGTGATGCCCTCTTAAGGAGGGCACATTTCCAGAAGGAACAAAGTAGGAAAGATACCCTGTACTGTTTGGTTTGTCTAAAATTTGTACAGTGTTATAAAAGTACAAATTGTTTTCAAAGTATTTTTCTCTACTGGTTCTCGGCGTTCAGGCTCGAAGAGGAACACCCTTGTCCACAGCCAGTCTATGGGAGATGACCCCTTAGGAGAATATCGCTACACTGTCACCCATGGAAGCGATGTTCTGAGGATCACTGGAAATAACTTGCATCTTGTCAGGGTTGGTATTTCTTTTTTTTTTTTTTTTAAATGATTTGAGTCCTGGAAATGGGAAGTACAATGCCTTCACTTTAAAGGAGGGGTTTGGGATATTGGCAGTTTGGAGGGATATTTAAACTGTCGTATCTGAGTGCCTCTGCAAAGACAGTGATTACGTATGAGTGATGGTGAAACTGTTGAATGATGAAAGTTTTTTTTTCTTTTTGGGTTTTTCTTACTTTCTGAGTTACCCTGCCTTGGTGGGAAACAGCCGATGTGTTAAAAAAAAAAAAAAAAAAAAAAATTGGGTATTTTGGCACAGTTTTCCATGGGGAAGTGGAAAAGAATTCTTCCTTCATAAGCCATGTGTCATAAGAGGCGACTAAAATGCCAGGAGCAAGGGGCTCGTAACCCCTTCTGTATAAATTACTAAATTTAAAAAAAAGTTTTTTTTCTTTTTGGGTCACCCTGCCTTGGTGGGATACAGCCAGTTCATTAAAAAAAAAAAAAAAAGTGGTACCTTGACTTAAGAGTTTAATTCGCTCCGTGACCGAGCTCGTAACTCAACTTCCTCTTATATCAAATCGATTTTCCTCGTTGAAATTAATTGAAATGCCATTAATCTGTTGCAGCCCAAAAAAAAAACATCCCAGGGGCAGGAGGAAATACCCCTACCATCCGACTTAGGACCGAGTTCGGTTCTGAGAAACCGGTCATAAGTGGAAATGGTCGTAAGTCGAACTTTACTACTGAATATAAACAAAACATTTTTGTAATGACTTTATTTTGTTTTATTTTGGTATTTCATGTTTTACTTTACTTTTTATGTTGTTAGTACTGTATTTTATACTGTAAGGTTTAGGATAAACACTGTGTACAACACAAATAGTTGTTTGTTTCCCAGAAATTTGGCATAAAAAACACGGTCGTAAATCGAGTGGTCGTAAGTCGAGCAGGTCGTAAGTCGGATGGTAGGTGTACTTCAGTATAACACTAATATTGTAGGTAGTAGGTTGGTAGACAGCAACCACCACGAGAGGTACTACTGTCCTGCCAAGTGAGTGTAAAATGAAAGCCTGTAATTGTTTTACATGGTAGGATTGCTGGTGTCTTTTTTTTCTGTCTCATAAACATGCAAGATTTCAGGTACATCTTGCTACTTCTACTTACACTTAGGTCACACTACACATACATGTACAAGCATATATTATATACATACCCCTCTGGGTTTTCTTCTATTTCTTCTAGTTCTTGTTTATTTCCTCTTATCTCCATGGGGAAGTGGAACAGAATTCTTCCTCCGTAAGCCATGTGTGTCGTAAGAGGTGACTAAAATGCCAGGAGCAAGGGGCTAGTAACCCTTTCTTCTGTATATATTACTAAATTTAAAAGGAGAAACTTCCGTTTTTTCCTTTTGGGCCACCCCACCTCAGTGGGATATGGCTGGTACATTAAAAAAAGAACACTAATATTAACTCTTTGGCTTACTTATCTATCAGAATTGATATAATATGACATAATAAACACTATAAGTAACATAGAAACATATATACTCTAGAATGGATAAAATAGGCCATAATATAGCGAGTGTCCAGGACCAGTTCGAGCATATAAAATCATTACCGCTCCTTCCTATAATGTGTTCTTTGGTCCTGGGTAAGAGAAAACTTGAGTTTTTGAGAGGCTAACTGCACTAGATCACTAGTGCCGTGATATATGAATACTGTATCTTGGAAGTAAGTTATTGATTTTTCATGAAGCCCACCATTTATTATTAAAGTAAATGCAATAATATTGACAGGAATCATAAAAAAATTGTTCTAAAGTTGGCTTGTAGAATATTGGAAATATTTTAAATATTTTGGGATTTGTGTGGGAGTAAAAGGCAAGATATTTTGCAAATGTTAAAAACTTAGCAACTTTATTTTTTTTGTAGAATAACTAAAGATAAGTACATGATTACCTCCAGTGATGTGTATGTGTATATATATATATATATATATATATATATATATATATATATATATATATATATATGTCGTGCCGAATATGTAAAACTGGTCAATTAGCAAGAACTCATTTAAAATTATGTCCTTTCTAAAATTTTCCCTTATACGTTTAAAGATATATTTTTTTCATTAATGTTGATGTAAAAATTTATAATTTTGCACCAAAAGAATCTTAGAAAACTTACCTAACCTTATTATAACAAGAACAATTTATTTTAGCCTAATCCAACTAAATATATTTTAGATTTGTTTACAATAATTTAATACTAAACAAACACAGTGAAATATATTTTTTTCGTTAGGTTCAGAAAGATTTTGGCGAAATTATTGCATACACAAATTTTCACTTGTCCTATATGGCAAGATGAACGTTGCTATTTAAGCCAAGATCGCAAGTTCTGCCTATTCGGCACGACATATACATATATATATATATATATATATATATATATATATATATATATATATATATATAATTATATATATATATATATTATATATATATATATATATATAATTATATATATATATATATTATATATATATATATATATATAATTATATATATATATATATATATATATATATATATATATAATATATATATATATATTATATAATATATATATATATATATATTATATAATATATATATATATATATTATATAATATATATATATATTATATAATATATATATATATATTATATAATATATATATATATATTATATAATATATATATATATATATATATAAGGCAAGCGGAAACCAAGCCTGTGCACATACTATGCACTTGGTATCTGCTGGCATGGGAAATCTGGAAAAACAGATGGGACATGCAACTATGACCACCCTAGAAAATGTCATGCCCATATGAAAACAGGAAAATGCAAACTCCCTTCCTGTAAGCTTTTTCACCCTGAAATGTGTACCTCTTCAGTACAGGAAAGACTGTGCTATAACTTAAATTGCCAGGCATACCATCTAAAGGGGACAAAAAGATACAAAACATCCAGGCCAGGGGAAAACCTGGGTAGCCACAGCCACTCAAGAGGGAGAGGTTTTTTAGTGCCAGGAAGGAAAAAAAACTGGCAGGAAATGGCAGAAATCGTACACCAAATCCAGTCATTCCTGGAGTGGAACCACAGTCGATGGCCTCCACTCCAAACCAACAGATACAGATACTAATGCCGGAAAAAAAATCCCCCCCCAGTACCAACAATACCACCAGTCCGATAACATTCTTCTTTGCAAATATACAGGGTCTAAAGCCAGCTACAAACAACAAAATACCTTTCATCCGTGGACTGCTTGCAGAGGCAAAGGCAATGTTCGCGGCTTTCACTGAGACCCACATAAAGGATCACTTGGACAACGAAGTATGGATCCCAGGTTACAACCTATACAGATGTGACAGAGTGAACAGGCAAAAGGGGGGGGGTTGGCCTGTACATTGCAGAGTCACTTGTTTGCACAGAACTGCTTAATGCCTCAAATGACGTAGTGGAAGTTTTAGCAGTAAAGGTCGAGAACCAAAACCTAGTCATTGTGGTAGTCTACAAGCCTCCGGATGCAACATCCCAGCAATTCCAGGAACAGCTGTTAAAAATTGACCACTGTCTGGTAAATCTTCCAGCTCCTGCACCCAACATCTTGCTCCTGGGGGATTTCAACTTAAGGCACCTAAAATGGAGGAATATAGCAAATAATATTGTTGCAGAAATAACACCAGGAGGCAGCTCTGATGAAAACTCACACTCACACGAGCTTTTAAATCTCTGCACAAAATTCAATTTAAACCAGCAAATAATAGAGCCTACAAGACTGGAGAATACACTAGACCTCATCTTCACTAACAATGATGATCTGATAAGAAATGTCACCATATCAAAAACAATATACTCAGATCACAACATAATTGAGGTTCAGACATGTATGCATGGAGCCCCAGACCGACAAAATGAGACTAGTCATGAGGGAGCATTCACCAAATTCAACTTCAATAACAAAAACATAAAGTGGGACCAAGTAAACCAAGTCCTAACCGATATAAGCTGGGAAGATATACTAAGCAACACAGACCCAAACTTATGCCTAGAACAGATTAACTCGGTGGCACTCGATGTATGCACAAGGCTTATTCCTCTAAGAAAAAGGAGGAGTAGATGTAAAATAGAAAGAGACAGGCGCTCCCTTTACAGGCGACGGAAAAGAATAACAGAGCGGCTAAAAGAGGTCAATATATCTGAAATGCGCAGGGAGACACTGGTCAGAGAAATAGCAAGCATCGAACTTAAGCTAAAAGAATCCTTTAGGAGTCAGGAATCGCGGGAAGAACTAAAAGCCATAAATGAAATCGAAAGAAACCCAAAGTATTTCTTCTCCTATGCCAAATCAAAATCGAGAACAACGTCCAGTATTGGGCCCCTACTTAAACAAGATGGGTCCTACACAGATGACAGCAAGGAAATGAGTGAGCTACTCAAGTCCCAATATGACTCAGTTTTTAGCAAGCCGCTAACCAGACTGAGAGTCGAAGACCAAAATGAATTTTTTATGAGAGAGCCACAAAATTTGACTAACACAAGCCTATCCGATGTTATCCTGACGCCAAATGACTTCGAACAGGCGATAAATGACATGCCCATGCACTCTGCCCCAGGGCCAGACTCATGGAACTCTGTGTTCATCAAGAACTGCAAGAAGCCCCTATCACGAGCCTTTTCCATCCTATGGAGAGGGAGCATGGACACGGGGGTCGTCCCTCAGTTACTAAAAACAACAGACATAGCCCCACTCCACAAAGGGGGCAGTAAAGCAACAGCAAAGAACTACAGACCAATAGCACTAACATCCCATATCATAAAAATCTTTGAAAGGGTCCTAAGAAGCAAGATCACCACCCATCTAGAAACCCATCAGTTACACAACCCAGGGCAACATGGGTTTAGAACAGGTCGCTCCTGTCTGTCTCAACTACTGGATCACTACGACAAGGTCCTAAATGCACTAGAAGACAAAAAGAATGCAGATGTAATATATACAGACTTTGCAAAAGCCTTCGACAAGTGTGACCATGGCGTAATAGCGCACAAAATGCGCGCTAAAGGAATAACAGGAAAAGTCGGTCGATGGATCTATAATTTCCTCACTAACAGAACACAGAGAGTAGTCGTCAACAGAGTAAAGTCCGAGGCAGCTACGGTGAAAAGCTCTGTCCCACAAGGCACAGTACTAGCTCCCATCTTGTTCCTCATCCTCATATCCGACATAGACAAGGATGTCAGCCACAGCACCGTGTCTTCCTTTGCAGATGACACCCGAATCTGCATGACAGTGTCTTCCATTGCAGACACTGCAAGGCTCCAGGCGGACATCAACCAAATCTTTCAGTGGGCTGCAGAAAACAATATGAAGTTCAACGATGAGAAATTTCAATTACTCAGATATGGTAAACATGAGGAAATTAAATCTTCATCAGAGTACAAAACAAATTCTGGCCACAAAATAGAGCGAAACACCAACGTCAAAGACCTAGGAGTGATTATGTCGGAGGATCTCACCTTCAAGGACCATAACATTGTATCAATCGCATCTGCTAGAAAAATGACAGGATGGATAATGAGAACCTTCAAAACTAGGGAGGCCAAGCCCATGATGACACTCTTCAGGTCACTTGTTCTATCTAGGCTGGAATATTGCTGCACTCTAACAGCACCTTTCAAGGCAGGTGAAATTGCCGACCTAGAAAATGTACAGAGAACTTTCACGGCGCGCATAACGGAGATAAAACACCTCAATTACTGGGAGCGCTTGAGGTTTCTAAACCTGTATTCCCTGGAACGCAGGAGGGAGAGATACATGATTATATACACCTGGAAAATCCTAGAGGGACTAGTACCAAACTTGCACACGAAAATCACTCACTACGAAAGCAAAAGACTTGGCAGACGATGCACCATCCCCCCAATGAAAAGCAGGGGTGTCACTAGCACGTTAAGAGACCATACAATAAGTGTCAGGGGCCCGAGACTGTTCAACTGCCTCCCAGCACACATAAGGGGGATTACCAACAGACCCCTGGCAGTCTTCAAGCTGGCACTGGACAAGCACCTAAAGTCAGTTCCTGATCAGCCGGGCTGTGGCTCGTACGTTGGTTTGCGTGCAGCCAGCAGCAACAGCCTGGTTGATCAGGCGCTGATCCACCAGGAGGCCTGGTCACAGACCGGGCCGCGGGGGCGTTGACCCCCGAAACTCTCTCCAGGTAAACTCCAGGTAATATATATATATATATTATATATATTATATATATATATATATATATATATATATACTATATTATATAATATATATATATTATATAATATATATATATTATATAATATATATATATTATATAATATATATATATTATATAATATATATATATATATATATTATATATATATATTATATAATATATATATATCATATACATATATTATATAATATATATATATATTATATAATATATATATATATTATATAATATATATATATATATAATATATATATATTATATAATATATATATATTATATAATATATATATATTATATAATATATATATATTATATAATATATATATATATTATATAATATATATATATATTATATATATATTATATAATATATATATATATATATATATATATATATAATATATATATATATAATATAATATATATATATATATATATATATATATATATATATATATATATATATATATATATATATATATATATATATATATATATATATATATATATATATATATAATATTTAGTTAGTTAGTTAGTGGACCCCACCTTACGATATTAATCCGTTCCAGAGAGCTCATCGTATGCCGAAATTATCGTAAGGCGAATAAATTTTCCCCATAAGAAATAATGGAAATCAAATTAATCTGTGCAAAACACCCCAAAGTATGAAAAAAAAAAAATAAATGAAATATACATTTCCCTACAAAGAAAACAATGAGACATGCACAATAACTACATAAATAAATGTTAAAATGACACTTACCTTTATTGAAGAGTATTGATGAGTGATGAGACACTGTTTTTCTTGAACACTGGGATTTTCAGTGATACATGAGTAAAAGCTTCACTTGGCAATCCCCACTAGCATTACAACAAAACAGGAGAGTTAGCCTGTCTTTCACAGGCTTGTGTCCTGGGAGTGCCTTTTCCTCCTGAGTAATGTAAGTCCTGTTTGGCATTGTCTTCCAGAACTGGCCTGTTTCGTCACAATTGAACACTTGTTGGGGTTGGAATTTTTCAGCTTCACCATGCCTTATCACACTGTGTATGCCACTACAATTCTTAAATCTCTCAAACCAACCTTTGCTGGCCTTAATTCACCAATATGAGCACAAGCTCCAGGCATTTTTTCCTGTTCACCTGGGTGTTAGTCAACTGTTGTGGGTCGCATCCTGGGGGACAAGATTAAGGACCCCAATGGAAATAAGTTAGTCCTCGATGATGCACTGGCTTCTTGGGTTATCCTGGGTGGCTAACCCTCTGGAGTTAGTTTCTCGGTAATTGTTTCCCGTTAAGCCACACGTGGTGCAGCAACAGCTGACCGTGGTGCATTATTATTATTATAATCAAGGGGAAGCGCTAAACCCATAGGATTATACAGTGCCTGGGCGGGATGTGGAAGGCATTCAGGCTTAATTCGGGGAACTGAAGCACAGATCCAATTCCCTAAATCAAGAGCCCCTCACCAACATCAAGGAACCTCCCCTGAGGGGAGCTGTGGTACAGCAACAACTAACCATGGTGCAGCAGCAGCTGACTGGTACGATAGTATTTCTCACCCTTTTTACCACAGGGTTGGCACTAGAAGCTTTCTTTGGGCCCATGGTGGCTTATTTAGCAGTTACAAGCACTATAAACAATGGAATAATACAAAATGTATCGAATGTATGCATACAACCGGCCACCCTGGCTTGTAAACAATGACGGCAGTCCAGCTGATGCACACAGGCTGGACGGACAGGTTTGGGAGGAATAACGTTTGGCGAGTTTTTTTTATCGTGAGGCAAGGCAAAATTTTTACAATAAAATGTATCGTATAGCGGATTTAACGTAACGCGATGCCATCGTATGGCGGGGGTCCACTGTGTATATATATACAGTGGACCCTTGACCAACGATGGCATCGTCTAACGTTAAATCCAACTAGCGATACATTTGAACGCAAAAATTTTGCCTTCACTAGTGCTAAAAAACTACAACACGATTCGTTCTGTTCGAGACGCGTCCACTTGTGGCCAGTGTTTACAAGCCAGCCAGCCACCGCCGTCCCATCCAAACATGCAATCGGAACATTTCATATTATCT
The DNA here is from genome assembly GCF_038502225.1 of Cherax quadricarinatus. Lineage (NCBI taxonomy): Eukaryota > Metazoa > Arthropoda > Malacostraca > Decapoda > Parastacidae > Cherax > Cherax quadricarinatus. The sequence goes on from NC_091363.1 coordinate 6,196,795, forward strand.
CAGCGTTTTTAGTGATTGCACCTGCAAAATAAGTCACCATGGGCCCCAAGAAAGCTTCTAGTGCCAACCCTACAGCAAAAAGGGTGAGAATTACTATAGATATGAAGAAAGAGATCATTGCTAAGTATGAAAGTGGAATGCGTGTCTCCGAGCTGGCCAGGTTGTACACAAAACCCCAATCAACCATCACTACTATTGTGGCCAAGAAAACGGCAATCAAGGAAGCTGTTCTTGCCAAAAGTGCAACTGTTTTCGAAACTGAGATCGCAAGTGATAGAAGATGTTGGAGACTGTTATTGGTGTGGGTAAACGAAAAACAGATAGCAGGAGATAGCATATCTCAAGCGATCATATGTGAAAAGGCTAAGAAGTTGCATGACAATTTAATTAGAAAAATGCCTGCAACTAGTGGTGATGTGAGTGAATTAAGGCCAGCAAAGGTTGGTTTGAGAAATTTAAGAATCGTAGTGGCATACATAGTGTGACAAGGCATGGTGAGGCTGCCAGTTTGGACCAAAAAGCAGCTGAAAAATATGTGCAGGAATTCAAGTACATAGACAGTGAAGAATTGAAACCTGAACAGGTGTTTAATTGTGACACTGACAATGTTGTGAAACACTTTAGGAATGTCATAAAGGAACGGGAGGTACAGGCCTCTATGGACAGATATGTTGTGCGACAGAGGTCCAGTGACTCAAGCTGGTCCTAGTGGCATTAAAAGAAGGGAAGTAACCCCGGAAAAGGACTTGACACCTCAAGTCCTAATGGAAGGATTCCCCTTCTAAACACTAACACCATCCACACTCTCCCCTCCTCCCATCCCATCAGTCATCACCAGATCTTCAGTAAAGGTAAGTGTCATGTAATTGTACATGTCTTCTTCAGTTTGTATGTATTAAAATTAATATTTCATGTGGTAAAATTTTTTTTCAATACTTTTGGGTGTCTTGCACGGATTAATTTGATTTCCATTATTTCACACACACACACACACACACACACACACACACACACACACACACACACACACACACACACACTCACACTCACACTCACACACTCACACTCACACTCACACTCACTCACACTCACTCACACTCACTCACACTCACTCACACTCACTCACACTCACTCACACTCACTCACACTCACTCACACTCACTCACACTCACTCACACTCACACACTCACACTCACTCACACTCACTCACACACTCACTCACACTCACACTCACTCACACTCACACTCACTCACACTCACACTCACACTCACTCACACTCACTCACACTCACTCACACTCACTCACACTCACTCACACTCACTCACACTCACTCACACTCACTCACACTCACTCACTCTCACTCACTCACTCTCACTCACTCACTCTCACTCTCACTCTCACACTCACTCACACTCACTCACACTCACTCTCACTCACTCTCTCACTCACACTCACTCACACTCATTCTCACTCTCACTCACTCACTCTCACTCACTCTCACTCACTCTCACTCACTCACACTCAGTCTCACTCTCACTCACTCACTCTCACTCACTCACTCACTCACTCACTCACTCACTCACTCACTCACTCACTCACTCACTCTCACTCACTCTCACTCACTCTCTCTCTCTCTCACTCACTCACTCTCTCTCTCTCTCTCTGTCTCTCTCTGTCTCTGTCTCTGTCTCTGTCTCTCTCTCTCTGTCTCTCTCTGTCTCTCTCTCTCTGTCTCTCTCTCTCTCTCTCTCTCTGTCTCTCTCTCTCTCTCTCTCTCTGTCTCTCTCTCTCTCTCTCTCTCTCTCTCTCTCTCTCTCTCTCTCTCTCTCTCTCTCTGTCTCTCTCTCTCTCTCTCTCTCTCTCTCTCTACACCCCCGGTATTCGATATTAATCCGTTCCTGATAGCTCATCTAATATCGAAAACCGAATCAATTTTCCTCATAAGAAATAATGGAAATCAAATTAATCCGTGCAAGACACCCAAAAGTATGAAAAAAAAAAAAAAACTTTTACTACATGAAATATTAAGTTTAATGCAATAGAATAATTACAATAACAATAAAATAATTGACACTTACCTTTAATGAAGATCTGGTGATGATTGATGGGATGGGAGGAGGGGAGAGGTGTTAGTGTTTAGAAGGGGAATCCCCTTCCATTAGGACTTGAGGTAGCAAGTCCTTTTCTGGGGTTACTTCCCTTCTTCTTTTAATGCCACTAGGACCAGCTTGAGTCACTGGACCTCTGTCGCACAACAAATCTGTCCATAGAGCTCTGTACCTCCCGTTCCTTTACGATTTGTCTAAAATGGGCCACAACATTGTCATTGTAATAGTCACCAGCACGGCTTGCAATAGCTGTGTTAGGGTGATTTTCATCCATAAAGGTTTGCACTTCAACCCACTGTGCACACATTTCCTTAATTTTTGAAGTAGGCACAATGGATTCCGCAACTGGCATAGGCTTCTCACGGTTAGCCCCAAACCCTTCAAAATCTTTCTTAATTTCCATACTAATTCTTGCCCTTTTTACCACAGGGTTGGCACTAGAAGCTTTCTTGGGGCCCTTGGTGACTTTGCAGAAATGAGCACCAGACAGTGATATGGATAATATGGAATGTACCGAATGTATCCTTAGATGCGCGCACACTGGCTGGCTTGTAAACACTGGCACACACGGGGCAGTTCAGGCCACACGTGGACAGGTCTCGTACGAATCATATCGAATACCGGGTTTTCAATCGAATACCGAGGAAAATTTTTTGCGGTATAATGCATCGAATACCAGATTTATCGAATACCGATGCCATCGAATACCGGGGGTCCACTGTAATGTATATATGTAATATATATATATATTTTTTTTGTTTAATCAATTATAGCTCGGACTGTGGCTCTCAACTCATAGCAAAACGACTGAGCGACAGCTCATAACTCGGAAAACTCGTAAGTTGGGGCCCTCTTAAGTCAAGGTACCACTGTATTTGGCACAGTATTACTTTCCTTGCATAATTGCTCCAATTCTAAGAAGAAAATGTCCGTTTGCAGACGGCAAAATTGGTGCTAGACGAGTTCTTCAGTGGTGAAAGGAATTTAAACAACATTGCTCTGCTCCTTGGTACAGATGCAAGCAGGTTAGTATATTAATTAGGAAATTAAAATAAGAGAGAACAAGGTAGTGTAATTTATTTAATTTGTTTTGCTTAGCTTGTTTGCTTCTGCAAGTTGAATACCTCTTGTCTGTATAATGCCTTTCTTCTGCCATCTACCTGTTCCTTGGGATGGTTTTGTGAAGATTATTTGTGAAGAATATTCCTCATTCATATCAAGTGTATTTACAACCAGTACCAAAATTATTCATGTCATATTAATTTAAACTGCCAAACATCAAACCATGGGACAGGTGGTGGTTTGAGCCCATAGTGAGTACTATAACTTCACAACAGTATGTAAACCACTCGGTCAGCTGGCTGAGTGGTTTACACACTGGCTTGGAGTTTTAGGACTCTTGCCATGTTTTCAAACTGCAATGTAATCTACTTCAAAATAACAATAATTTACAAAGGGTAACACACGCAGCTTGTAAAGTGCAGGCCAAGATGAGTCTGTGTCTTCAACAGGGAGAACAAGAGGCCAAAATTGCAAACTAAGAAAAAGGTGCTAAAAGGATGCTAGAAAATATTTCATAAATAGTGGTAGATTTCTGGAATGGGATCCATGAGGAGGTGGTATTGTATGTGCTATAACCACTGGAAACTACACAGTTAATACCAAAATACTAGAGATTAAATAATTTTAAGCTGACCTATGTATAGATTTGGTCAGCTTAAATTTATTGATATGCCACATAGTTCTTCCCTGTAACTGTAAGTAGGTTATTACAAAGCCACTAAGTTACTATTCACACAAGATCCACCCACATGTAATCACTAAAACCTAGCAGAGGGCAGATTTCTGATAGAAATGGTCTTCATATAGATAAACTAGTGTAGGTGGGAAGTGCAGTGCCAGGACTCTGAAGGATGGATGGGGATATGGCACTTTTGGAAGGACGGCTAATAAATAAAAGATGCTGGGAAATGGCCTGTGGTGGTGCAAAATGGCCTGTGATAAAAAAAAAAAAGGTTGTATAATGAATGTACTAAAAAAACAGGCATTCCTGAATTAGAACAAATTAATTCGAAAGTTAACACTACATATTTCGTAGCAAAACGAGGTTACAGGAAAACACACTTGCCATTACTTAATCCTCAAGCTGTCTAAGGAAACCTTATGGTTTCTAATTGTGGTGAAGGGTAGTGAAAATGTGGAAATAAAAATGCAGGCTTACCTTGCTAATATAAGTTAACAATACAGTGTTGTAACATTTTTTTATTTTTGTTTTCTTTTAGGCCTAGCGGTATTGTGCACTAATAAATGATAGTGCAAATGTTTTTACGCTTACATATGCACTGGCATGTGGAAAAAAGGCTGTGATTCGCTGTAAAGTGATATTAGCTTTACTGCGCTGAACTGGAACCTAACCTGCCATATAAGTGAGGCATTTGATAATGAGGAGACACTTGTTTAAATTTACTTTGGACACGTGGATCATTATTATATTGGGAAGTTCTAAATCTGTAGGGGGTCATGCAGTGTTTGGGACATAGGAGGTAATCAGGGTTTTATCTGAGGAATGGGATTCTACACTAACTGCAGTTCTGTAATCATGAGACCTTCACCAATATCAAGGCATCCCCTTGAAGAACTGGACATGCATGAAATGTCACTGGATGAGCTCGGCAAGTTAACTGTTCTATAAGAATGATTTGTTTGTTGGTTGCATTAATTCTCTTAAATCTGTAGCCCATAAATATGCTAAATTCTAAATTTTTGGTGTCATTTTATAGTGTGGTGTAACTGTTGGTGTTAGGCAATGTATTATCATTTGTGTTGGTCACAGCATTTCTTATTGTGAATTTTCTGGATTTGCAACATTTATTGATTGATAATTGGCTTCATAAAAAGCATTGCTGATAAAAAAAATTCATAAAAACCAACTTTTTCAAGTCATTCTTTGCCTTTAAGCTTAGCAATGCATTTTCTAATTTCAACTCAGTGAACCAGTGGCTGACTCAACAACTACGACAAGTCAGGGCCGACAACCATCTCCAACTGTACAGACTCCCACCACTGATCTAGACCTAACTGGTGAAAGTTTCAAAGGGGGTGTCGTTACAGTCGTGCGCCAACCTCTCTTTCCATCTTCTTCAAAGTAAGGAGTGCTTAGCAACTAAGCCAAAATTCAGTTCTCGAAGAAAACATAAATGAGGATTGCTTTGAAAAGTATTTTAGAATATATTTTTTTTTTTTATGTAGGGAACATATTTTTTTTTTTTTTTTAATCAGTCTGTTATTATATCTCTTATGATGGAAGCATGTTAATCTATAATTCGTGAACTATTATTGCAAAAAAATAACACAACTAACCAGATAACTTCTCCATGCTTGGGTACATTTAAAATTTTTCACTCTTGGAGTAAAACAGAATTTGAGTGGTCTGCATCATAGGCTGTTACTTTCTTTGTGAAATCTTTTTTAATAAACGGCATTGTATATCTTGCAGTTATGACAGTTCTTAGATTTGTTAATCAAATCTCGCTTAAAATGTTGGACATGCAAGTCCCCCAAACAAATATTACACAATTCCATGATGTGATTATATAACACCTCTGTTTCTTTGTGAATAAAAAATAACTCTGATAAATTTAACAAGTATTGTGTATTACCTTTGTAAAAAAATAAGTCGTTCTATTGTCATGTGTTTAAGTTAGTACTGATGAATTTAATTCCATTCGTATAACCGAATTGTATATTAGTCCATTTTGCTTCACATCAGTAGGTACAATGTGCTTTCACACACTTTATTAATCATTGTCACTTTGTTTTCAAAAGGGAGGCTATAGAATCTGCAGAGTCTAGCAGCCAGCCTGGTGATCAGAGCTCAAAGAATCGAAGAGCTCTCTTCCAGAAGACGAGTGAGGATCGTGCCAGTGAGTGTTAATATCTTCATTTACTTTTAATTGCTGTAATATATTTCTTTCAATAAACTGGCTGTATCCCACCAAGGTAGGGTGGCCCAGAAAGAAAAAACAAAAGTTTCTCTCTTTAACTTGAATAATGTATACAGGAGAAGGGGTTATTAGCCCCCTTTCTCCTGTAATATATTTATGTATATACAGTGGACCCCCGGTTTACGATCAACTCCCAATGCGACCAATTATGTAAGTGTATTTATGCAAGTGTTTGTATGTGTATGTTTGGGGGGTCTGAAATGGACTAGTCTAATTCACAATATTCCTTATGGGAACAAATTCGGTCAGTACTGGCACCTGAACATATTTCTGGAATGAAATAATATCGTAAACCGGGGGTCCACTGTAATTCTAATATGGCATGCGTGAGCGTGTTTGATAGGAGTGAATGGAGACAAATGGTTTTTAATACTTGACGTGCTGTTGGAGTGTGAGCAAAGTAACATTTATGAAGGGATTCAGGGAAACCAGCAGGCCGGACTTGAGTCCTGGAGATGGGAAGTACAGTGCCTGCACTCTGAAGGAGGGGTGTTAATGTTGCAGTTTAGAAACTGTAGTGTAAAGCACCCTTCTGGCAAGACAGTGATGGAGTGAATGATGGTGAAATTTTTTCTTTTTCGGGCCACCCTGCCTTGGTGGGAATCGGCCAGTGTGTTAATAAAAAAAAAAATTCTAATATAAAATGCTGTACCAGTACACATTATTAGTAAACCCAGTTTATTAAAAATTAATAAATTATAATCACTACTGTATTCTATACAGGCATACCTTGTTAATATGGTGCTCACTTTAGAGAGCTGTCATTTGCCTTGCTCTTATGATGAATCTTGGCAATTTTCAAATATATTTTCTTATTTTTACTTTTGCATTTTTTTTTTATAGAGGCCTGGTGCTATTGTGCACTTAATAAATGATAGTGTAAACATGTTTTCAGGCTTTTATATTCACTGGCAGGTGAAAAGGCTGTGATTCGCTTTAAAGTAATGTTCACTTTACAGTGGTGGTCTGGAACTTAACCAGTCATATTAGTGAAGTATGCCTACATAAAATAGTTCTGTATTGTGATGAGTTGGAACTTTTTATTTCTTATATAAGGTGCTGTTGGAGTGTGAGCAGAGAAATATTTTGTGAAGGGATTCAGGGAAACTGGTTAGCCAGACTTGAGTCCTGGAGGTGGGAAGTACAATGCCTGCACTCCAAAGGAGGGGTTTGGGATATTGGCTGTTTGGAGTGGCATCTAAACTGTTGTATCTGAGTGCCTCTGCAAAGACAGTGATTGTGTGAATGATAGTGAAAGTGCTTCAGTTTTTTCGGGACACCCTGCCTCAGTGGGAGACGGTCAACGTGTTGAGAGAAAAAAAGAAGTAAATAAAACACTTGAGCAGAAGGAATACAGTATACTTCTTAGAAGAATATCCTACAGTACAATAGATGACCTGTTTTGTGGTTGTGGTTTTAGAGGGGGTCAGTGTACTTTAATGACGAGCACTGTTGGCATTGAGGTGAATCTTACTGTGACTCTAAACCTAATTATGCAAAGGTAAGGAAGGAAAGGATACACAGTATACCATGAATGCAGTCCCTTAATCAGAATATGTGCACCAATATAACTTGTGTGTCGCCAAATAAGAGTTTTAACAACTAATCGGATGTAATATTAGAAAAATGGATAGAAGCTGGATAGGCAGGTTGCAAAAGGATATATATAACATTTTTGTATTACATTAATCACAAAGTTCTGCTCTTGGTTATTCAGTTCAGTTGGATTGCCTCCTATGAGGATCAGGGTAGCCCTTGCAATTTTGAGTATGGATGGGAAAGTTGAAGATACCACAGATTTACTAAAGTTTCAATAATGGGGAACAGCACATGAGCTGCTTTTTTATACATGATTTGTGGCAAGTTATTTAGGTCTCCTGCCTTGTTTTTTAATGATATAATTATTAGCAAGACTTCAGTAGGATTTGTTGGTGCTATAAATATATATAGTTTGTATGTGGGTAATTACCAGTGAGGTAGTCTTGCGGCTGTGTACATATTTGCTTTTGGAATTTTGCTTGTTTAGATCCTATAGTAGAAAAGAAGACATTAAGTTTGTTTGCAGTGTCTGTAGGCCGTGGGGGGTTTATCAGGTTTCGATAAATTAATCTGTTTCTAGACAGTTTTCTAGAGCCTAAAATTTCAGTTTTCCAGGTCTTTATCATTTTTTTTTTTTTCCCCCAACAAGTCGGCCGTCTCCCACCTTTTATTTCATTAAATCTGTTGACATAATACATTTGTTTGGACTTCCGTATTAGATTAGTAAATATTGAGGTGTATAGTTTAGTTCTTTTGTTATTAGGCCCTGTCTGAATTTTTTCATATATAGAAGATTTTTATAGATGAATTTAAGTATACTTTTTGTAAGCCAGGGGCTGTTTAGTCTGCTGAGATCTGCTTTGTTTTCATTGGATATTGTCTATTATAGAAGTTATGGGTTTTGTGTAAGAATATTTTGACACGTCAATATCGTAGCTGTCTGCTATCTCACCCAGCCAGTCAGTGTTACATAAGGCAGTAATAAAATTATTTACTGATGACTCGTCACGTAGTCGAAAAGAGATCTTGATTGTATCCTGAGGCAATCTACCTAAGTTGGTTATGAGAAAAGTTGGATGGTGGTCCATAGTGTTGTGTTGTCTGTGATTATGCCTGTTTTTAGTAGGGATATAGTATTGGTCCAGATATGATCAAGTAGTGAGGCACTTCTTTGTGATTCTTGTTGGTATAGTTATAGATGGTAGTAGCAAGCAGCAGCTCAGTGTTTGTGAAATCGGCTGTTTGGGGATCAGTTGCTTGAATGAGGTTTATATTAGTCACAAGCAAGTAGCAGGTGGTGTTTCTTAAGTTGTCACTAAATGTGTAAGTATTAGTGTGAGGTAGTCTGTAGACTGCTCCAACTGCTCTGGTGTTTTTTTAGGTTTTTGGATGTGAATTTTGCAAATGCAGTATATATTCACCATATTCATTTTAGTTCATTAGAGTAGTAGATAGCAATACCACCATGTGATTGATCAGACCTGCAGTTCTGTATGACTATGTAACCAGGTAAGACAAGGATGTCTGTTAAATCATGTTTGAGCCACGTTTCAGTGAGAATGATAAAGGATATGTTAACATTTAAGTAATTAACCCTTTCAGGGTCTGTGCCATAGATCTACGGCTTTATGTTGAGGGTCCAAGCCGTAGATCTACTCCATGAGCTCAGATCACTGATAAGCTGTGAGTGGTAAATTTGGGCCTAGATATGAGAGAATACGTCTATGGTATGTGTGCACCACATAAAACAAATCCTGCAGCTCACAGTGCATAATGAGCAAAAAAAAACTGAGACCGTAATTTTCGATTAAAGCGGCGAATTTGCAGTGTTTTTTCGTATGCTTTTTATGCTTGTATTTGCGATTTCTTTGTCTCATTTGATTTAATGGGAGATATGTTACAGAAATAGAGGTGATTTTGATTGGTTTTAGTACTGGAAATGGCTTGAAACTGAGCTCAAAGTAGAGGAAATGTTAAATTTTTGCCGATGTTCAAGAGTAAGCAAATGACTTCACACATCTAATACACGCCAGCTGGTGGGTCTAATATACATTCACAAATGTGGTGATGTTATTTATACAATTATTACAATATTGCATAACAGTAAATCTTCTATTTTTTTGGTTTGAATAAAAATTCATTATGTGAATAAAAAATCAAAATGGATTTCATTTGGGAGTCAAAGTCGGCAAAATCGCCACTGTGTAAATATTGCTGACACATCAAAATTTCCGAGAGCATAATTTCGTCAGTTTTCCATCAAATTTTGTACTTTGTTTTATTACTTTCAGAAAAAGATTCTGTACCATTTCATAAGAAAGAATAAGAAAATTATTTTTTGAAAATTCTTGGATACTGGTGCACACTTTGAAATTTGGCCTCTGGACCCTGAAAGGGTTAAGAAGTGCAAGGAGGTCATCATAGTGTTTACTTAATGATCTGATATTGAATACTATTATGTTCTTGTTGGCACTGAGTACAGCTTTTGCCTGTACTTTTCATGTGCATTCAGGTAAAGTTCACTATGTGGAACATTGAATAGTTACAGGGCTGGGTTAATAGTATTTGTATTGATTGTCTTGTATGTATGAGTAGGACTGTTAGTCTGAGGGTACTCCAAATTGTGCTATCAACTCGCTTTTGGAAAGACATCACTGGAATGAATGATGATGAATGTGTTTTCTTTGAGTCAACCTTGCCTTTTTTGTGTTTTTGAATTTTAAGTTGCTGTGAAGGTGTAGACTGAAGTATTCCCACATCTTGCATTCTTTTGTAGATTTGAGTTAGTAGAATCATGTCTATATGTGAGTTTACACTGTTTAAAATTTTTGTCAGTTGAGTCTTTATTTAAAGAAAATTGCTTGTTACTCGTAAGGGTTAAATTAGGTTTAGCTATAAACTAAAACTTTGTTTACAATGTAGATTTCTAGATTGTAGTGTTTCTTCTTTACCTGATGGTTGGTCTAGGGCACTGCCTCTTGGGCCCACTCTAGCACTATAATTAACTGATCAATGAAATGAAACTTTTATGCTAGGCATTACTTGTTTTTGTTATACAGTGGAACCTCGGTTTTTGTATGCCCTAGTCTGTATGTAAAACTATAGTTATTCTCTATAAAATGTATGTATTGTTAATATTTTTGGGTGTCTGGAATGGATTAATTGGATTTACATTATTTCTTATGGGGAATATTAACAAAAAATAGATTTTATAAAGAATAACTATAGTTTTATATACAGACTAGGGCATACGAAAACCAAGGTTCCACTGTATTACAAAAAGATCTAAAACCATGTACAAATGCATACAAATTTTTCTTTATGTAGTATAAAAAGTAAATTTTTTTTTTATTATTTTATTAGTACATCGGCCAATTCCCACCAAGGCAGGGTGGCCCGAAAAAGAAAAACTTTCATCATTATTCACTTCATCACTGTCTTGCCAGAGGGGTGCTTAACACTACAGTTTATAAAACTGCAACATTAACACTCCTCCTTCAGAGTGCAGACACTGTACTTCCCATCTCCAGGACTCGAGTCCTGGAGATGGGAAGAGACAAAAGAAAGCTTATAGTATGCAATGCATTTTGGGCAGACTAATCCAAATGCTTAGACTACTTAAGAATTAGACATGGGTTATACAGACCTGCATTGCCATTTGTCATGTTTCAGATATTTACATCTATTGTACTGATACATGATGCTATTTTTGCAAGTGTAACCTCTGGAATAGATTATCTGCAAGCTGTTCAATGTTTTGTGTGATTTTGAATGTCAGACCTTAATTTATCAGCACCTTTAATTAACCTCAATGTTATTAATAGTGTGATTTTCTTTTTAACTAACACCCACTTAGTTGATTGTAATGTAGTTTTCCCATGTGTATTATTGTATATAAATAACCTGGAGTGGAGGGACATGTCAAGGCCCCATTAAATGAAACCCTGGGGTAGCAAAAGAAAAGTTTGCGTAGTTGCGTTAACAATTAGCATAAAGCTGCATGCTTCACATTATTTTGATGCGAAGTGAAAAGCAGCTCGATAATGTTCGTGAAATTTGTTTGGAACACATGTTCCTTCATTGTTTATCTTGTCGTATATGATGAGCTATATCGACGAGTTTTAAAATTTTCTAACTTGGATATATGTACGTAAGAAATGTTAGAGATTATTTGTTTAGAATTACCATAAAGAGATTAATTACGATTTAAGTACAATTAGCCATTCATATTATCAGGTTGATGTGGTAATTTTCACATTTTTTAAATGAAATTCTAAAATTAATTATCATGCTGCATTTCATTTTTAATTTCATAATACAAGTGAGATGACACTAAAACTAAATATCAAAAATTTATTAGCTAGAAAAATTTTTTTCCTTGTTTTAGAAATGAAAATGAGAAAAATAAGAATCTGTTATAATTCACAAAGATTTTGAAAAATTGACTTGGGGGGAAATAGTTGAAACCTGATTCATAATACTTGCTCTCTTGTTGCAAGTTATTGCAGCTCGTGATACAACAACTGTTTACCTTTTAATAAATGACAGAATATACAAACTTAGCATGGACTGGGCCAGTTCAGTAACTATAGCTGATGACGACCGTGGCTCTTCCTCAGATGGGGACGATGCGGGGCCCTCCACTCCTGGTACCACTAGTCCCATGCTCGAGGCTGTGGTGGACCCTCTTCCTGCTGTTCCTGCTCGCCGCTGCTACACTCGAGCCTTCCTTGTCCAATGTGCTTCTTCTCCCTTAAGTCGCCTCACCCCTGACAACTGGTCCCAAGTGGTGAAACAGACACCTATAGTATTCAAGAAGGTGCAGTGCTGCTAGCTTCATACCAACTAATCCTAATCTTACTAATCAACTTACTTTAGTTGTATTAAAAGTTCAGTACTGTACTAGCTCTTCCAGTGACTTTTAAGACTTAAGTTTTCATTAGTAAAGAGTATTAGTCAAAACAACACAGATTAGCAGTGCAGAAAATTTTTTAGTTGAAGAATGATATAAACTGTGCAGAAGATTCCTGCATTGTTAAAAATATTTGTGACCTGACATAGGGTGTTTCATTTTGTATTTAGTTTTGTTTGTTAGGTTTTTGTAATACTGTATTGCAGCGTTATTTGAATCGTGATAAAGCAATAATTTTCTTTCTGTAAATGTTTCTAGTATTTTATGATGGTAAAAAAGTATTAGCAAAATATTCTTTCATATTATTCATCAGTGATTTTTAAGTGGTACATCCAGTCATATTCATAAACTCATGACTCAAATTTGCAATTTGATATTTAAGTGTAATATTGAATGACCCTTTTGGGTTTAGTAGTCTTATGAGTACAGAGCATATTTCATCAACATTTCGGTTATGGCCATTTTACAATAGTTCTTATTGAATCTTACATTCCATCTCTGTGGGACACTTGCAACTTAGTTGCATTCAGTTGCAGACAAAACTAAAGTTTTGTTCATTGTCAACTTTATTTTCTAACTTGTATCTTAAACTTTAGAGCTTCATCAATATTTTGATTATAACTTTTACTTTTAACTTTTCTTAGAAATCTTATATTTCTGTGACTGCAAAGTGCCTTTAAAATATTGGGAATTCTCATGTTCAGAAATTGGTCGTTTTTCTCATTGTTTCAACTGTCTTTTGTCCTTATTTTGAGTTATAACAGCAGATTTGTGAAAGTGTGCTTTCTCCCCAAATATCTTTTGATGTTTCATTACCTCATGTTTTCATTTTGAATTATTCAACTGCAATGTTGTACAGGTACAATGCCAATTTTCCAGCATCCTTAGTTCCTAAGCCTTGCTGAAATGTCTATTTTGTCAGACCAATAGAAGTCACGTAATAATAATTCAACAATGCATGTCTGACCCACTAATTATACACCTCCCACGTCTCTAAAGCATCATGAACTGACTTCAACAATCTTCAATTAAACATTAGAGTAAATTGCTGTATGTACTTAAAAAGAATGTTTGCAGTATTACTGCTCCCAAAGTGACAAATTCCAGTTTTACTGGATCTGTAGAACTATACTTTGCTTAGATTGAATTCTGGAAAAATTAAATGGAAAAAGTTCATGATGCTAAAAAAATATAGGAATGTAAATTATAGCTTAAAATTCAGTGATTCTTTGTTTTTTAATTAAAGGGAGCAAAAGGGAAAGAGGAGGGTGTTAATGATATTTCCAGTTCCACTTTATGGTATTGTTTTTCTATATTTATCAGAATTAATAGAATGTGTAATTTTAGTTTTGATACCAAAATGAGATTCAAATGGAGAGGGTACATGTTATCAGGTCTTGAGTTGCTAACCTAGTAGATGGCTGGCCATTGTATACTAGTGTGTATTAGTTCCTCTTTCTCCATTTTTAATGACTAATTTTGTACTGTTTAAAGAATAATAGAGTACAGTACCCTGCATTAAAGAAACATTTTTGTGTAACAGTTGTGTTCACACACAGATGTGTGTTAGTAATCATGCTTGTCATAAGTGTAGGATGGAGAGCATAGCTGTTCTTTCTCCTTCCTTCTCCCTCTTTTCTCTCTTCCCCTATCACCTATATAGTTAGTCTTCTAAATTAACAGATTGTTCCTAGGATCCTGCAAATCTAAGCTAAGTTGGTATAGTGATACACAAATAACCTGCACTTAGGAGAGACAGAAGCTTATGACAGTGTTTTGGATCTGTCTTGGATCATTCACAAGTCACACTGGTGACTCTGTAAATGATCCAAGGTGGACTGAAATGTCACCATAAGCTTCTGTCTCTCCTGTGTGTGGGTTATTTGTGTATTGTTCCAGTCATGGTATTGTGCCTTTTTGGAGACGGTGGGAGATGGCCGACTTGTTGAGAGAAAAAAAAAAAAAAAGCAATAAAAATTCTTTGTTTGGGAGGTAACCTGTACAATATCAGGGGCTGATGACAAAAGCGAATCATAATTAAAAAGGCTGTCTAAAACATTCATCTTATAAAAGATGGCCACTGAAATAAGAAATAATTAGCCAATAGATTAAGATTAAAATATTTTTAAGGAAAATAAATTTCTTAGTTAATAATTTTATTTGAATTAGTTTCTTGTATTAATTACATAAAAAATTGTCTAAATACTTAAACAAGCAGTTAATCTTGGTATACAGACTGGTAAATAGGAATGATAATCACAATTGTGCATTAAAGAAGGCCAATTAAGAGTTCTTTTGCTTAAAGTATCATTGAACATCAGGTTAAGTGCTATGCAAATGCACGTACAGTGGAACCTCGACTTGCGAGTTTAATCAGTTCCGTGACCTAGTTCGTAACTCAATTTGCTCGTATATCAAATCAATTTTCCTAGTTTAAATTAATTGAAATGCCACTAATCCATTCTAGTGGAATTCCTGCTCTCGGGAGGCAAGACAGAATACTTCAGTATGACGCTAATATCAACTCTACAGCTTATTTATCTATCACAGTTCATCTGTTTCGCTCCATTCTCTCTACATGTCCGAACCACCTCAACAAGAAGGGTTGTTGAGGTGGTTCGGACATGTAGAGAGAATGGAGCGAAACAAAGTGACTTCAAGAGTGTATCAGTCTGTAGTGGAAGGAAGGCGGGGTAGGGGTCGACCTAGGAAAGGTTGGAGGGAGGGGGTAAAGGAGGTTTTGTGTGCGAGGGGCTTGGACTTCCAGCAGGCATGCGTGAGCGGGTTTGAGAGTGAATGGAGACAAATGGTTTTTAATACTTGACGTGCTGTTGGAGTGTGAGCAAAGTAACATTTATGAAGGGGTTCAGGGAAACCGGCAGGCCGGACTTGAGTCCTGGAGATGGGAAGTACAGTGCCTGCACTCTGAAGGAGGGGTGTTAATGTTGCAGTTTAAAAACTGTAGTGTAAAGCACCCTTCTGGCAAGACAGTGATGGAGTGAATGATGGTGAAAGTTTTTCTTTTTCGGGCCACCCTGCCTTGGTGGGAATCGGCCAGTGTGATAATAAAAAAAAAAATTATAGTTCATCTAATATGACATAATAAACAACATAAATAACATAGAAACAATATATACTCTAGATTGAATAAAATGTCATGTGAGGGGCAGTGGCGGCCATTGCCGCTCCCGCACTGACCATGCTTCCCCTTCAGAGGTCTAATTATAAGAGAAAATGTAGTTTGTGAGGCTAACTGCACTAGATCACTAGTTTCATAAGGAAAACACTGAAACAATGCATTTATAAATAAGAAACATTGTATAAAGACATAATAGAGATGTAAAGAAATCAACTAGTTATGTGTATAAATTGTACATACACACTTACCTGGGAGCAGAAATGCTCCCTTGCTTGTTTATCTACGATTTCATGCTGTAATTCCATGGACATCATCCTCTTTTTCTTCTTAGCACTGTCCTTTGCACTTTCTTAGGACCCATGGTTAGAAAAAAGAAATATGGCAATAATATGAGAAATGTTTCCACAGCACCGTGTCTTCATTTGCAGATGACACCTGAATCTGCATGACAGTGTCTTCCATTGCAGACACTGCAAGGCTCCAGGCGGACATCAACCAAATCTTTCAGTGGGCTGCAGAAAACAATATGAAGTTAAACGATGAGAAATTTCAATTACTCAGATATGGTAAACACGAGGAAATTAAATTTTCATCAGAGTACAAAACAAATTCTGGCCACAAAATAGAGCGAAACACCAACGTCGAAGACATGGGAGTGATCATGTCGGAGGATCTCGCCTTCAAGGACCATAACATTGTATCAATCGCATCTGCTAGAAAAATGACAGGATGGATAATGAGAACCTTCAAAACTAGGGAGGCCAAGCCCATGATGACACTCTTCAGGTCACTTGTTCTATCTAGGCTGGAATATTGCTGCACACTAACAGCACCTTTCAAGGCAGGTGAAATTGCTGACCTAGAAAATGTACAGAGAACCTTCACGGCGCTCATAACGGAGATAAAACACCTCAATTACTGGGAGCACTTGAGGTTCCTGAACCTGTATTCCCTGGAACGCAGGCAGGAGAGATACATGATTATATACACCTGGAAAATCCTAGAGGGACTAGTACCGAACTTGCACACGAAAATCACTCACTACGAAAGCAAAAGACTTGGCAGACGATGCAACATCCCCCCAATGAAAAGCAGGGGTGTCACTAGCACGTTAAGAGACCATACAATAAGTGTCAGGGGCCCGAGACTGTTCAACTGCCTCCCAGCATACATAAGGGGGATTACCAACAGACCCCTGGCAGTCTTCAAGCTGGCACTGGACAAGCACCTAAAGTCGGTTCCTGACCAGCCGGGCTGTGGCTCGTACGTTGGTTTGCGTGCAGCCAGCAGCAACAGCCTGGTTGATCAGGCTCTGATCCACCAGGAGGCCTGGTCACAGACTGGGCCGCGGGGGCGTTGACCCCCGGAACTCTCTCCAGGTAAACAACATAAACACACGCACATCTCAGCTGATGATGTGGTGTTCGCTGTGCCACCTAGTGGCGATTTTCTGAAACTCGCTTATTATTATTATTATTATTGTTATTGTTATTATAAATAATTTAGGGAACTGGAGCACAGATCAAATTCCTTAGATCAAGAGCCCCTCGCCAGCATCAAGGTTCCTTGACTGGTGAGGGGCTCTTGATCTAGGGAATTGGATCTGTGCTCCAGTTCCCTAAATTAATAATAATAATAATAATAATAATAATAATTAATGAGGACCTTCATAACACCGCCAACTCAGTGCACGTTTACCTCGCTGTGGAAGCATTTCTCTCGTGTTTGCTTGCATTTTGTGCAATTATTTTGCCAATTTTTTTTTCTAGCCATGGGTCCTAAAAGTAAGTGCAAAGGACAGTGCTGAGAAGAAAGAGGATGTCCATGGAAGTAAAGCATGAAATCATAGATAAAGAAATGATGTGTGGGTTGAGGGGAAAGTTGGAGAAGCTCGCTTGTAACTCAGATGTTGGCTTGTAACTCAGATGTTGGCTTGTAACTCGGAGCAAAAAATTGACCAAGTGATGGCTCATATCTCGAAAAACTCTTACGTTGGGACACTTGTAAGTCGAGGTTCTACTGTACTTGTATCTTCTTTATTACTGTAGATACGTTCAAACATATTTTTGTAGTAAATATTCTCAGTGGTGCCTAAAGGGGGGGGGGGGTAGCTAGGAGGGGTTAGGCTTCAGTTCTCTAGAATTCCCGTAGATACCAAATAGTTGTAATAATAATGCTGTTTCAAAACAAGTCTCCTAGCCACCCCATCCATCCAGATAGCCACCCCTAAGCCTCCCATTGTAAATATTCTGGTTCTGCCTCTAGATATATAGTAACTACAATTAATGTATAAAGATAAATTTCTTAAACCATGTACATAAAGTTAGTAGTACATATATTGTAGGACAAATCCTAAAAAATAAAATTCTTGCCCCTGCTTGCCTTCCTCAGGTTCCTAATCCTTATTTGCCTATCTTCCCTTTCATGGTTTATCCCCATTCTTCTGTCTTTAAATATTTTGGTCTGTAATTTAGAGTATCCTGTCTTGGCTTTCCTCAATATTGGAACTAAATTTACCATCTTCAGGTGTTTGGAAATTATTTTTATCTAGTGGTTTGTGTAAGATCTGGACAAGTGACTTGCACAGGATTTTCTTGCTGTTCATGGTGATGATAAGTCTGTCTTTGACTTTGATGTATATGTAGTAGTGTCTTCAAGAGCCTTAAAATTACAAGGTTTTGTTATAATATTTGCAGGTTCCATGTGATTTTTTCATTTTCATCTCTGGTACTGACTCTTGATTGGCTGTGAAGCTCTTGGAGAATGTTGAATTTTCTCCATACATCCTGTTCTAAAATTGTAATTCCCTTTAGTGGCTGTTACTTGATGTCAGTGAGGGGGCCCTTGATCTAAGGAATTGGACTTGTACTCGTACTTCCTTTCCTTAAATTGAATCTGATCAACTCCGCCCTGTTCCCCAGATGCTGTACAGACATCTCTTTAATATGGTGCTCTCTTTGTTACACTTCACTAATACAGCACTCCTCATTGCTGTATTAGTGCTGTTTATTTTGGTGCTTGCCTTGTTGATTGGCTGGTTTTTAGTAATTTCGAATTTTTTTTTTTTTTTTTTTTTTAAGCCCTAGTGCTATTGTGCACTTAGTATATGATAGTGTAGACATATTTTTAGGCTTTTATATGCACTGGCAAGTGGAGAAAAAAAAAAGGCTGTGATACTCTTTAAGGTGATATTCACTTTACAGCAGCAGTCTGGAACCTAACCTGTCATATTAGTGAGTTTTGCCTGTATAACTGTTTGTTGATTGTGTTTATCCATGAAAATGTTGTAATTTTTAGGTACAGTAACCATTTTCAGTCTTGTCTGATCCTTTACTGACATTCTCTCTAGATCTAATTCACCATTTACTTAAACTACTACATCCAACTCTAATTGGCTTTCTACTTCCCTCCTTAATTTGTAGTTGTTTAGCACTTTTCTGGCTGTGGTCTGTGTTGGTTCCAAGTTCTGATGCTTAAACAGAAGTTCTTGGTTTTATGTCTACCTCTTTGTACATAAAAACTGATTAGAACTTCCCTTTATTTTTGGGTAACAAAAAATAGTCCATGTGTCTGGACTTTTTACTTGCTATGCTTGATATCACACTGTATTCCTGTCAGGAATCATTGCCTACATTCATTATATTGTTGGATACTGGTCCCTTTGTCTCCACACTCGTTTGTCTTGCTTTCATTAGTTTACAGAACATTATGCAGTTATCAGTTTATCAATTAAGAGCTGACATTGCCTTACCTTGTGATTCTCTGTCACATTCACATACCCCAGTTAAGAGCTGCCACAGGTTTTCCTAGTTTTCTACATTGTCTTATCTAAACCTTTGATACTTTGTCTTCCAACACTTTAAATACCTTTGTGTTACTTATGTAAATCTTTGTCAAACAGCTGTGTGTGTGTGTGTGTGGCTGTGTGTGTGTGTGTGTGTGTGGCTGTGTGTGTGTGTGTGGCTGTGTGTGTGGCTGTGTGTGTGTGTGTGTGTGGCTGTGTGTGTGTGTGTGTGTGTGTGGCTGTGTGTGTGTGTGTGTGTGGCTGTGTGTGTGTGTGTGTGTGTGTGTGTGGCTGTGTGTGTGTGTGTGTGTGTGTGTGTGTGTGTGTGTGTGTGTGTGTGTGTGTGGGGCTGTGTGTGTGGCTGTGTACACACTCGCCTAGTTGTACTCGCCTAGTTGAGGTTGCAGGGGTCGAGTCCAAGCTCCTGGCCCCGCCTCTTCACTGGTCGCCACTAGGTCACTCTCCCTGAACCATGAGCTTTGTCGTACCTCTGCTTAAAGCTATGTATGGATCCTGCCTCCACTACTGTGTGTGTGTGTGTGATATATATATATATATATATATATATATATATATATATATATATATATTATACACACACACTTGTGTAGATGAATCAAATGTCATTTGTTGGCACTTAGAAACAAGTCTTTCTGCTTGTGTGTGTGTGGAATGAACAAGGATAAAGCAAAATATAGGCTTAGGGAAAAAAAATAAAATTGGTTAATGAGAAGGTAAATTAAAATTAATAATCACCACATACTGTTAGTGTAGCTAAATAAACAGATCACTAATAGCACCAAACCAATACAAGTAGTATTAATTTAAGAAGTAATGTGGGTACACTTTTTTAAAGGATAGTTGACTTAAACTGCAGTAATGTTTATTATGTACTAGTTTATAGTTATTGTAATGTTCAAAAAGTACCACACTGGTGTGGAACAATGATGAAAGAGCTGAGGGTTAGTATCAACCTGTAGCCGCTCACTATATATTTATTATTCCTTTGTTGAACTTAAAAACCCAGGCACTGGTAGGTTTTCTAAAACAGTAGTTAAAGCCACTAAATGTTTATTTTTTAAAGTAGTATAAATAAGAGAGAGCCATTTTTGAGAGCACATTGCATTGTCAGCACAACACCAGTTTTGGGTTCAGTGCCCTTATGCATACAGATATCCAGTGTAATTAACTGTATACATATCACTTGCCAGTGTACAGGAGTCTTTTCTTTCTGTATAGTAATGTACTGTATTCCCTCAGCATCCATGAGTTTACGTATTTAAGAATTTCCTTATCCCTGTGAGTTGTATACGTATTTTATTACCTGTTATTTACTGCTGGGCTAGGGATCTGCAACTTGTATACAGTATTGTGGCATTATCTGTGAGCTTGGCTCTCAATTCTGGAACTCTTGTACAGTTTTGTGCTATGACCTAAAAGCTTGGCTTTCAGAATTGCGTTGCATACAATAATCGTCTACTCGTGTAATTATTATACAGTATACCTGTTAAATGCCTTGTACAGTGGACCCCCGCATAACGATTACCTCCGAATGCGACCAATTATGTAAGTGTATTTATGTAAGTGCGTTTGTACGTGTATGTTTGGGGGTCTGAAATGGACTAATCTACTTCACAATATTTCTTATGGGAACAAATTCGGTCAGTACTGGCACCTGGAGTGAAAAAAATATCGTTAACCGGGGGTCCACTGTATGTGCAGCAAATTACCCAAAATACTGTACTACATTTACTGAGTGTGGTTCAAAATACAAATCTTCCCCTTCCCTTTTTTCCCATTAAAATACAAGTTCTCTGTCTGCAAATTCACCATCCATGACTTGGAGTATGTAGTTCTGATGAATAATGAGGAAATACAATATTAGAGTATAAAGTTTAGAGAGTTCGTAATTTCACAGATTTTTTTTGCAATGCCGTGGGTACGTGCCTGCTGCTCCTATTCATTTATCTAGCATGTCAGACTTCTCAAATGTTAATTCATTCACTTTAGCTGACCTGATGACCAAGTTCCTGCCAAATGTGGCATATACAAAAAAGTTCATTATTACTTTTTGAGAGAGAAAGTTGGCTTCTCACAAAAAATGCTGTATATAAAGCATTGAATGGCAGAAATTAAAAAGTGCCAGCACTGCCAAAATCCGGGTTAGTGAACATATCACTTCCTTAAAGTTTGTGGGAATATGTATTTATTTTCTGCAACTGTAAGTTATACTCACAGCCAGAGATAAGTCTGCAGAAGTAGCAAAAATTTAATGTTTTTTTCTGTATTGTTTGAATTTTGCACTTATTTTTTTTCTGCTGTGAATGCCTTGTACAAGCATAATACATTACTGTACCATATACAGTGGACCCTCGAATTTAGTCCTGCCTTTTCTGTATGCAAAACTATTTTTATTATCTATAAAATGTAATTTTTTGTTAATATTTTTGGGTGTCTGGAATGGTTTAATTGGATTTACATTATTTCCTATGGGAAATATTAACAAAAAATACATTTTATAGATAAAAATAGTTTTGCATACAGAAAAGGCAGGACTAAATTCAAGGGTCCACTATAAAGAATATAATACTGTATTAAATTTTTTTTTTATACAGTATTATAAGCCAATAGTTATAGGGTAATGCTATTGTCAGGCATATGATGTGCAGCTTCATAATGTACCCTGTTTACTTAAAGTATTTGCCGAGACTAATTGTGTAAATTGTAGCATTATATATACTATATTTCTGATTTGTATTTGCACACTTCTGCATAATTGCACAAATGGGATATTACATGGAGAAATTTTGTTTGATCATGCAGTACATGATCAAGCAGTAGTATCTAGAAAAAAAAAAATGTTAAAAGTATACAAGACAGCCACAGCCTTAGATAGTAACTAGAAGTTGGTGGTCACCTCACTGGTAGTGGTATAATAATAAAAAAAAAATGAGCTGCAGCATTTTGCCTTGCATGGCATCTAGTACTTTAGTATGTAAAATAAAAATGTCATTTGTTAATCTTATGGAGGCTATTGACAGTGCAGTGATCTTTTCTGCTTTAAAAATTATGGTCATACTTAAATTAGTATTATTCATTTTGCAGATTCTTACTAATGTTAAATATGTTCCATCAATACAGTACTTATCATAACTATGTTATGAAATGTATTTCCAGAATGCGAGTCCTGCAAGTAATGTCCTATATGCATTTCTATGGATAAATTAAAGCATACTTTACCTAAAAGTTATCTAACATTGAGATTACTATAGTTTTTAAACTTTCTCCAAATGTACCAGTCAGTGTCACACAAGTTTGATGGCTTCTTTTTCCAGTGTTAGAAAAATGCTTTCCTATCATTTTTTTTCATCAGTACAATACTTCCCATTTTTCATTTGTTGATCAGTTGACTACCACCTGAAGGTATCGCAAAACTTAGCCAGAGCAGAATGAAAGTTTTTCATCACTCTTTAAAAATCCTTGGTGTTACAGTATCTTGTGTGTGTGTGTGTGTGTGTGTGTGTGTGTGTGTGTGTGTGTGTGTGTGTGTGTGTGTGTGTGTGTGTGTAATGTCGATACTATACATATATCTTTAGAAGTAACTTCTTGACTTATTCGGCTACTTTAATGGACTTCATTTTGACATGATGTTGAGGACTCCAACCTGTATTATCTTAAGTCTCTTTCTGTATCTGTATCATTGTTGCATCTCTTAAATTTCCTCCTTGAAGTTGGTGACTCATCATACTTGATTCATTGTACATACATCTTGTCTTACACATTTTGTTTTGCACAAACTTAGATTTGGTTGTCCAGTTTTTTCATTTACTGGAGACAGTATTTCTCTTCTGTCTCTCATTGACTTGCTCCTTTTTTCTTCCCCCCTCCTTTCCTCATGTTTGTTTAATTATGGTTTCCTTAACTTTCTGCAAATTGTAGTGTATCTACCAATATTGCCAGTCTGCCTTGCTTTTCTACCTATTTAGATTGTTCCTTTAGTTTAGATACAGCGAGAGATCCTATATTTGCTTTTCACTCCCTTATAATTTTTTTTAGCTTGAGTCTTCTTGAGCTCTTTGTAAAAAAGATCTTCAGTAACTTGCTTATCCATTATTTTCCTCCTGCTGTCCATACCCAATTTAATTGTCCTGATCAGCAATTTTATTGGTAGATTTATCCTGACAGTAGTTCAGCACCTGCAAGCCAGCAGTCACTGCAACTGTGGCATGCCATGCAGCCATTTTCTACAGACTTGTACGTGCTTTAGTTTTGCCTTGCCCTGCCATAGTGCTGGCATCACTGAACAAGTTATCTTTTGATTAATACTTGAGTAGGCTTATTTGTCAGGGTTAAAACCTAACAATATATGGAGAGGATTTCAGTAGTATCTGACAATTTACTTCACGTAATCTTCCAGTGATAATCCTTTGCCTTTGATAACTCCTACATTCCTCTGTCCAATTCTTTTAATGTTCTCAAACAATCTGCATTCAGGATGAGGCCTCTTATGACAATCTTCTATTGCCATTATGCTAGAATCCCATCATTTATTATTTTTAAAAAAAATTCTCAATTTATTCATGTGTAGTTATGAGGCTTTAGTCATTACTTGTTTAAAATTTTGTATGTAAACATTAAACTTTTGGACCACAGTTTGAGCCTCTTGTCCATCCTTCTGTTCATTCATATTCATGTAGTTTTTCATTTCTTCTGGAAAGTCATTTGTATTAAAATATTTAGGGCAGGCACTGATTTTGTGGGAACACCTTAGGATTTTTTGGCAGCAGTTTTCCTCGGTTTACAGCTGTAGTCTCTTGGTCTCCCCAGTGGTGCTAAGAAATCTATCATTTCATGATGTATGTTTACATTTTCTTTTCTTATCAGCCAAGAAGGGCAGTTTTAAATGCTTTCAGCCTTCCTTCAGTGGGAGTGTTTCTAATTATGTACCTGTTTGTGTGTGCTTATATATGTACCTTTATTGAAATTTGTGTGAATTTTGGCCAAGTTTTTTGTAGTGTGTGGGGCAAAAATAAATAAATATATATATATATATATATATATATATATATATATATATATATATATATATATATATATATATATATATATATATATATATATAATATATTTCTTTTTTTATTCATATATATGAATAAAAAAAAAATAATATATATATATATATATATATATATACACATGTATGTGTGTATATATATATATATATACACATGTATGTGTATATATATATATTATATATATATATATATATATATTATATAAATAAAAATGCTAGTGTAAATGATAGTAAAGATCTGCATTGACCTGTAGCCTCTCACCCTTAATTGTTGTGTAATGGTATTTGGTATTGTCATGTTTTCTCATAAAATACTTACCAAAGATTTTGTTAACTTGTATGTATGCATATATTTTATCAGAGACATAAATTTACATTAATACACATTTTTCTTACATTACTTGAGTATTATTGCAACCTAATGTAGAAAAATTATATTTTAGAAACTTTACAAAATTAATTTAGCATCGACTTAAAATATTAATAGAATTCTTTGTAATCTCTAAACATATTCATGGTTTTGTAGTGAGGGTATATAGTGTTGGAGCGGTTGGTATTTTTGTTTAATAAATGCATGGAAGAGGGGAAGGTACCTTGGGATTGGCAGAGAGCGTGTATAGTTCCGTTATATAAAGGGAAGGGGGACAAAAGAGACTGTAAAAATTATATGGGAATAAGTTTACCGAGTATGAACATAAGAAAAGTGTACAGCAGGGTTATTATTGAAAGAATTAGAGGTAAGATAGAGTAGGATTGCAGATGAGCAAGGAGACTTTAGAGTGGGTAGGGGATGTGTAGATCAAGTTACATTGAAGCATATATGTGAACAGTATTTAGATAAAGGTAGGGAAGTTTTCATTACATTTATGGATTTAGAAAAGGCATATGATAGTGGATAGAGGAGCAATGTGGCAGATGTTGCAAGTATATGGAATAGGTAGTAAGTTACTAAATGCTGTAAAGAGTTTTTATGAGGATAGGCTCAGGTTAGGGTGTGTAGAAGAGAGGGAGACTACTTCCTGGTAAAAGTAGGTCTTAGACAGGTATGTGTAATGTCACCATGGTTGTTTAATATATTTATAGATGGGGGGTTGTAAAAGAAGTAAATGCTAGGGTGTTGGGGAGAGAGGTGGGATTAAATTATAGGGAATCGAATACAAAATGGGAGTTGACAGTTACTTTTTGCTGATACTGTGCTTATGGGTGATTCTAAAGAAAAGTTGCAAAGGTTAGTGGACGAGTTTGGGAGGGTGTGTGTAAAGGTAGAAAGTTGAAAGTGAACATAGATAAGAGTAAGGTGATGAGGGTGTCAAATGATTTAGATAAAGAAAAATTGGATATCATATTGGAGAGAAGGAGTATGGAAGAAGTAAAGTTTTCAGATACGTATTTGGGAGTTGGTGTCAACGGATAGGTTTATGAAGGATGAGGTTAACCATAGAATTGATGAGGAAAAAAAGGTGAGTGGTGCATTGAGGTATATGTGGAGACACAAAATTTTATCAATGGAGGCAAAGAAGGGAATGTATGAAAGTATAGTGGTACCAACACACTTATATGGTTGTGAATGCTGCAGTGAAGATGCGGTTGGAGGTAGTTGAGGTGTCCCGTCTAAGGGCATGTGTGGTGTAAATATTATGCAGAGAATTCGAAGTGTGGAAATTAGGAGGTGTGGAGTTAACAAAAGTATTAGTCAGAGGGCTGAAGAGGAGTTGTTGAGGTGGTTTGATCATTTAGAGAGAATGGATCAAAGTAGAATGACATGGAGAGTATAAATCTGTAGGGGAAGGAAGGCTGGGTGAAGGTTGGAGGGAGGGGGTAAAGGAGGTTTTGCGAGTGAGGGGCTTGGACTTCCAGCAAGCGTGCACGAGTGTGTTAGAGGAGTGAGTGGAGATGAATGGTTTTTGGGACCTAACAAGCTGTTGGAGTGTGAGCAGGGTAATATTTAGTGAAGGGATTCAGGGTTATTTTTATATAGCTGGACTTGAGTTCTGGAAATGGGAAGTACAATGCCTACACTTTAAAGAGGAGTTTTGGGATATTGGCAGTTTGGAGGGATGTGTAATAGGACAGTACAGTGGACCCTCGGTTAACGATATTAATCCGTTCCAGAGAGCTTGTCCTTAACCGATTTTATCATTATCCGAATTAATTTTCCCCATAAGAAATAATAGAAATACAATTAATCTTTTCTAGACAGCCAAAAGTATTAAAAAAAAAAAATTTTCACACGAAGTACACATTTTCGTACACAGAAAACAATGAGACATGCAGAATAAATACATTAATAATTCATAAAATGACACTTGCCTTTATTGAAGACTTAGTGATGAGATGGGAGCGGAGAGGATGGAGGTGTATTATTGTTTGGAAGGGGAATCTCCTTCCATGAGGACTTTAGGTAGCAAGTCCTTTTCTGGGGTTACCTCCCTTTGTTTTTTAATGCCACTAGGACCAGCTTGAGTGTCACTGGACCCCCGTCACACCAAAAATCTCTCCAGAGCTCTGTTTCTGGCGTGTCTTTAAGATTTCCTTAAAATGGGACACAACATTGTCATTGTAAAAGTCACCAGCATGGCTTGCAAGAGCTGTATCAGGGTGATGTTCATCTATAAAGGCTTGCACCTTTGTCCACATTGTACAAATGTCCTTAATCGTTGAAGAAGGGAAATTCAACTGGCTGTACATGGAGTTGCCGGGTGGCTCGGGCCACGCGGACACGTTCTGGACAAATGTTCTTAACTGAGTTTATCGTTAGCCGAGCCAATATTTTGATGCAAAAACGTATCGGTATCTGATGGTATTGTTAACTGAGAGTCCACTGTATGTATATAATTGGGGCCCTGATATTATATTCTAGAGGGAGTTTATTATATTATTTCAGGTAACTTTTTATATTGTATCTTTATACAAGCTTTTAAACTGTTATATCTGGGCACCTCTGCAAAAACAGTGATTGTATGAGGTGAAAGTGTTGAATGATGATGAAAGTATTTTCATTTTGGGGATTTTCTTTCTTTTTGGGTCACCCTGCCTAGGTGGGAGATGGCCGACTTGTTGAAAAAAAAAAATGTAGATACTTGCTAGATATTTTTGTTCTTAAATGTTTCATCATAAGGCTGCTAATTTAGCACAATATGAACAAAAAATCAATTCTCCATAGTACTGAACAGATGGGCCTCACTTATACAGCAGGTTAGGTTCCAGGCTATTGTTATAAAGCGAAAATTGCTATAAAATGAAACGTAGCCTTTTTCACATTTATATGCATATAAAAGCCTGGTAACATGTTTACACTATCATATATTAAATGAACAAGAGTTAGACCTAAAATAAATGTATATACAGTACACACATTTACTTCAAAATATTTTGTCTGTATCTTATAGTAAGTGGTGAACATATTTATTGTAGGAAATCTGAATAATTGAAAACTGCTGCATTAGTGAAATGCCGTAATGCGAAATGCTGTAAAGCAGGGCCCACCTGTAATTGAATATGTAGCTCTTCATTGAAATAATGGCAGTGGAGTACTGACTGCAGCTATCATAACAGCTTTCAGAAACCATTAAATTTGATTGACAAAAGCTTTTTTAAGGGGTTAAGGATTCTTCAGTGCACTGGAAAATAACGGAAAAATGTAAGAATCACATTTAGCTAAAATAAAAAACTAGTGCCAGAGCGTTGTATCTACTAAGACAAGTTATGTTGATACTGACAGTAGGGACGAAAGGACACAAGTGCATACTCTACGGACATTTTTGTTGTATGTTTTGGTCCATGGATCTTGGTCACTCCAAATGATACAAGAGACAGAGAAGACACAGTATATATAGTGGAGAATGCAAGCCACTGGTGATGGTCAGATGGAGGTGCAAGGTCGTGTAATTGCTGTGTTCCATGGAAGCCAAGAAGCAGCATACTGCAATATCATGTATACCAGAGTTGAGATGTATTTGCCAGCCCTTTGGTCTGTGGTGTAGGATGTAGCAATTAATGAGTCTTCAGTACAGTGGCACATGTTGTGTTCCAGATCATTTTATTAGCATTGCTCTAGTGCATAAGAATTATCTTTAGTCTGGAATGTGAAACGCCCATTGCTAGTGTCGTCTAAATTGCCAACATTTTTGTGTTCTTGAAAATGTGTGGAAAGAAACTTAAACAAGCCTCTTGAAGAATTTGAGCCTAAGAAAATTTCAGTAAATTATTTATACACTGTACCAATAAAAGCTTTCATATACAAATGTACCAGGTGATGATGCATTGCTGCTGGTCTTTTCATGCTTACAGTTTACTCATGTTTCAATGACAAATGCAGAGAAAGGAAACGAGCAAGATATAATAGTAGTAGTAAAAGAAAAGGTGTTCACATGAATACATGACACATCATGTTTGATGAAATGTTTCCATATAGTATTTTGTTGCCTTTGTTTTTGCCATTGCCATCTCTGCTGTGTACAATTCTGCTTAAAAATTATAAAAAGATGCCACTGTTTAATGGTTAATTGTACTTTGAAAATTGGAGGCTATATAGTAAGTCTCTGTATTTTGTTCCCTTAATGTTAATAGATTGTACTGTACAGTATTATTTTTACTAAGTGTCACTTTAGTTTCTATGTACCCATTTTCATCATAGTCACCTTTCCCATACTCTGTACAGGCCCCATTGATATCCCAGTTTTTGCTCGTTTTGTTTCTACCAGGTCTGTTAATGCAAAAATCACCCGTGTAAATATTT
Organism: Cherax quadricarinatus; assembly: GCF_038502225.1. Lineage (NCBI taxonomy): Eukaryota > Metazoa > Arthropoda > Malacostraca > Decapoda > Parastacidae > Cherax > Cherax quadricarinatus. The sequence continues at coordinate 6,226,094 of NC_091363.1, forward strand.
CATTATCTATGAAACTGAGAGAGAGAGACAAAAAAAAAAGAAAAAAAAAAGCTAGTCTTGAAACTGTATAATAGTATCAGTCTTAAGCCATCTTGAAGCTTGGACCACCAGCTGGTTCACCATTATATAGCAAGTGGGTAGACAACAGCCAGAGTTTCTTGGGAAGTAGTCCTTGACACAGTCCTTTTCACAATTCATATATATATATGTATGTTGTAGGTAGTAGGTTGGTAGACAGCAACCACCCAGGGAGGTACTACCGTCCTGCCAAGTGAGCATAAAATGAAAGCCTGTAATTGTTTTACATGATGGTAGGATTGCTGGTGTCTTTTCTCTCATAAATATGCAAGATTACAGGTACGTCTTGCTACTTCTTCTTACACTTAGGTCACACTACACTACACATACGTGTACAAGCATATATACAGTGGACCCCCGCTTAACGATCACCTCCAAATGCGACCAATTATGTAAGTGTATTTATGTAAGTGCATTTGTACGTGTATGTTTGGGGGTCTGAAATGGACTAATCTACTTCACAATATTCCTTATGGGAAAAAATTCGGTCAGTACTGGCACCTGAACATACTACTGGAATGAAAAAAGTTCGTTAACCGGGGGTCCACTGTATATGTATGTATGTATGTATGTATGTATGTATGTATGTATGTATGTATGTATGTATGTATGTATGTATGTATGTATGTATGTATGTATATATGTATATATGTATATATGTATATATGTATATATGTATATGTATATATGTATATGTATATATATGTATATATATATATATATGTATATATGTATATATATATATATATATATATATATATATATATGTGTATATATATATATATATATTATATATATATATATATATATATATATATATATATATATTATATAATATAATACACACACACACACACACACACACACACACACACCCACCCACCCCTCTGGGTTTTCTTCTATTTTCCTATTTTCTTTCTAATTCTTGTTCTTGTTTATTTCCTCTTATCTCCATGGGGAAGTGGAACAGAATTCTTCCTTTGTAAGCCATGCGTGTCGTAAGAGGCGACTAAAATGCTGGGAGAAAGGGGCTAGTAACCCCTTCTCCTGTATATATTACTAAATTTAAAAGGAGAAACTTTAGTTTTTTCTTTTGGGCCACCCTGCCTCGGTGGGATACGGCTGGTACGTTGAAAGAAGAAGAATATGTATGTTCTGGGAATGTGACTATCTTTTTAAAATTGTGTGGAAAAACTTAATATAAAAAAGCATCCAGTGCTAAAAGTAGAGATATTATGGTGTCTGGATAACCTGGCACAGTTAGATTTTAAAAATGAGTTTATATGCTGGCACTGGACAAGCACCTAAAGTCGGTTCCTGACCAGCCGGGCTGTGGCTCGTACGTTGGTTTGCGTGCAGCCATCAGCAACAGCCTGGTTGATCAGGCTCTGATCCACCAGAAGGCCTGGTCACAGACCGGGCCACGGGGGCGTTGACCCCCGGTACTCTCTCCAGGTAAACTCCAGGTAAATATGCAATGTGTGCAAATTAATGCATTTAGTATAGTATACAAATGTCATGTGAATATAAAATGTTTGGAATCCCACTAGCTGTATGACCCATAGAAATCGTGCAATGCTTGTGGAATGGAAAGTAATGGGTTTTAGCTAAGGAAGGGCAGAGCAGTTCTAATTCCTTGGCTCAAGACACCTCCCTCCTTGAAGGGAAAGCCTAAAAACTGGAATGATCTTGGTCTTGGGTGCCGAGTTTGTACCTTTAACAGTATTGGTAATTAATGCATAGAACACCTAATTGCATTATGTACTTAGAAACTTAGTACTGTCTGAAAGTTAGTTTTCATATCACTGTCAGTGTGATAATCTAATAAAATTTAATTTTCAACAGAACTGGCAATACCTGTCCGGGGTGGTAGCGACACTGAATGAACAAGGTGAAGCTGCTGTTAATAGTGTGCCATCATATCTACAGGTAAGAATGTCATTCCTTACATGGTGATAACATTTTCCTTTGTAGATGATTTTATTCAGAGAGATGTTGATCAGTTGTTCTTTTTAGCATTATTATCCATTCAAGAAAGGCTCCTTGATGCAGGTAAGGGACTCTTGATCAAAGAAATTGAATCTGTCCTTTCCCTCCTTGGATTGATTCTGCTTGCCTCATATTCCCCAGGTTCTGTATGACACCTTTGGGTTTAGTAATTCCCCAAATATAATAATACACCTTATACTGTACTTACATGAGGGTGCTACAAATGTGCATGGGGAACTGGGAGGTAATCAAGTTTGAACTGAGGAAGAGAAGGGTTGCTCAAATGCCTTGGATCAAAAGACCTTCACAGCATCAAGGTACCTTAATTGAAGTTCCCACTCCATAAGATGGCAGTTTTTTCTAGGCTTGTAAGTGCCAAGCCCCTGTGGCTTAGCGCTTCTTTTTGATTATTATAATAATAATAAGAAACTGGATGTCCTGGCTTTAAGTGAAACAAAGCTGAAGGGGGTGGGAGAGTTTCAGTGGAGAGGAATAAATGGGATTAGGTCAGGGGTTTCAAAAAGAGTTAGAGCTAAAGAAGGAGTAGCAATAATGTTGAAGGATAAGCTATGGCAGGAAAAGAGGAAAATAAAGATTGGATGTGAAAAGTGGGTTATAGTAAGCGTGTATGCACCTGGAGAAGAGAAAAGTGTAGAGGAGAGAGAGAGATTCTGGGAAATGTTGAGTGAATGCGTGGAGAGTTTTGAATCAAGTGTGAGAGTAATGGTGGTTGGGGATTTCTATGCTAAAGTGGATAAAAATGTTATGGAGGGAGGAGTAGGTAAATTTGGGGTGCCAGGGGTAAATGTAAATGGGGAGCCTTTAATTGAGCTATGTGTAGAAAGAAATTTGGTAATAAGTAATACACATTTTATGAAAAAGAGGATAAATAAATATACAAGGTATGATGTAGCACGTAATGAAAGTAGTTTATTAGATTATGTAATGGTGGATAAAAGGTTGATGGGTAGGCTCCAGGATGTACATGTTTATAGAGGGGCAACTGATATATCGGATCATTATTTAGTTGTAGCTACAGTTAGAGTAAGAGGTAGATGGGAAAAGAGGAAGGTGGCAACAAGAAGTAAGAGGGAGGTGAAAGTGTATAAACTAAGGGAGGAGGAAGTTCGGGAGAGATACAAGCGACTATTGGCAGAAAGGTGGGCTAGTGCAAAGATGAGTAGTGGGGGGGGGGGGGTTGAAGAGGGTTGGAATAGTTTTAAAAATGCAGTATTAGAATGTGGGGCAGAAGTTTGTGGTTATAGGAGGGTAGGGGCAGGAGGAAAGAGGAGTGATTGGTGGAATGAAGTAAAGGGTGTGATAAAAGAGAAAAAGGTAGCTTATGAGAGGTTTTTACAAAGCAGAAGTGTTATAAGAAGAGCAGAGTATATGGAGAGTAAAAGAAAGGTGAAGAGAGTGGTGAGAGAGTGCAAAAGGAGAGCAGATGATAGAGTGGGAGAGGCACTGTCAAGAAATTTTAATATAAATAAGAAAAAATTTTGGAGTGAGTTAAACAAGTTAAGAAAGCCTAGTGAAAGTATGGATTTATCAGTTAAAAACAGAGTAGGGGAGTTAGTAGATGGGGAGAGGGAGGTATTAGGTAGATGGCGAGAATATTTTGAGGAACTTTTAAATGTTGAGGAAGAAAGGGAGGCAGTAATTTCATGCACTGGCCAGGGAGGTATACCATCTTTTAGGAGTGAAGAAGAGCAGAATGTAAGTGTGGTGGAGGTACGTGAGGCATTACGTAGAATGAAAGGGGGTAAAGCAGCTGGAACTGATGGGATCATGACAGTAATGTTAAAAGCAGGGGGGGATAGTGTTGGAGTGGTTGGTACTTTTATTTAATAAATGTATGAAAGAGGGGAAGGTACCTAGGGATTGGCGGAGAGCATGTATAGTCCCTTTATATAAAGGGAAAGGGGACAAAAGAGAATGTAAAAATTATAGAGGAATAAGTTTACTGAGTATACCAGGAAAAGTATACGGTAGGGTTATAATTGAAAGAATTAGAGGTAAGACAGAATGTAGGATTGCGGATGAGCAGGGAGGCTTCAGAGTGGGTAGGGGATGTGTAGATCAAGTGTTTACATTGAAGCATATATGTGAACAGTATTTAGATAAAGGTAGGGAAGTTTTATTGCATTTATGGATTTAGAAAAGGCATATGATAGTGGATAGAGGAGCAATGTGGCAGATGTTGCAAGTACAGTGGACCCCCGGTTAACGATATTTTTTCACTCCAGAAGTATGTTCAGGTGCCAGTACTGACCGAATTTGTTCCCATAAGGAATATTGTGAAGTAGATTAGTCCATTTCAGACCCCCAAACATACACGTACAAACGCACTTACATAAATACACTTACATAATTGGTCGCATTCGGAGGTAATCGTTATGCAGGGGTCCACTGTATATGGAATAGGTGGTAAGTTACTAAATGCTGTAAAGAGCTTTTATGAGGATAGTGAGGCTCAGGTTAGGGTGTGTAGAAGAGAGGGAGAATACTTCCCGGTAAAAGTAGGTCTTAGACAGGGATGTGTATGTCACCATGGTTGTTTAATATATTTATAGATGGGGTTGTAAAAGAAGTAAATGCTAGGGTGTTCGGGAGAGGGGTGGGATTAAATTATGAGGAATCAAATTCAAAATGGGAATTGACAGTTACTTTTTGCTGATGATACTGTGCTTATGGGAGATTCTAAAGAAAAATTACGAAGGCTAGTGGATGAGTTTGAGAATGTGTAAAGGTAGAAAGTTGAAAGTGAACATAGAAAAGAGTAAGGTGATGAGGGTATCAAATGATTTAGATAAAGAAAAATTGGATATCAAATTGGGGAGGAGGAGTATGGAAGAAGTGAATGTTTTCAGATACTTGGGAGTTGACGTGTCGGCGGATGGATTTATGAAGGATGAGGTTAATCATAGAATTGATGAGGGAAAAAAGGTGAGTGGTGCGTTGAGGTATATGTGGAGTCAAAAAACGTTATCTATGGAGGCAAAGAAGGGAATGTATGAAAGTATAGTAGTACCAACACTTATATGGATGTGAAGCTTGGGTGGTAAATGCAGCAGCGAGGAGACGGTTGGAGGCAGTGGAGATGTCCTGTCTAAGGGCAATGTGTGGTGTAAATATTATGCAGAAAATTCGGAGTGTGGAAATTAGGAGAATGTGTGGAGTTGATAAAAGCATTAGTCAGAGGGCAGAAGAGGGGTTGTTGAGGTGGTTTGGTCATTTAGAGAGAATGGATCAAAGTAGAATGACATGGAAAGCATATAAATCTATAGGGGAAGGAAGGAGGGGTAGGGGTCGTCCTCGAAAGAGGGGGTAAAGGAGGTTTTGTGGGTGAGGGGCTTGGATTTCCAGCAAGCGTGCATGAGCGTGTTAGATAGGAGTGAATGGAGACGAATGATACTTGGGACCTGACGATCTGTTGGAGTGTGAGCAGGGTAATATTTAGTGAAGGGATTCAGGGAAACCGGTTATTTTCATATAGTCGGACTTGAGTCCTGGAAATGGGAAGTACAATGCCTGCACTTTAAAGGAGGGGTTTGGGATATTGGCAGTTTGGAGGGGTATGTTGTGTATCTTTATACGTATATGCTTCTAAACTGTTGTATTCTGAGCACCTCTGCAAAAGCAGTGATAATGTGTGAGTGTGGTGAAAGTGTTGAATGATGATGAATGTATTTTCTTTTTGGGGATTTTTTCTTCTTTGGGTCACCCTGCCTCGGTGGGAGACGGCCGACTTGTTGAAAAAAAAAAAAAAAAAAAAATAATAATTGTAAGTGCCAGAATGTTTGTCACCATCACAGACCAAATACAATATGATTATCTCCCACTTGGGCTATTTGTAAACCAGTTAGATGATTATACAGTAAAATGGGAGTTAACTTGCTGGTAAGCAAAATTAGTCTAGCTTTGTTTCATGAAGATCTTAATCTTAAGATTAACTAAAAACTTGGAACAATTCTTTGATCTGCTTAGTTATAAACACTAGTAGTGTTTTGTGAATGTAATAATACTTTACATACCATGCAGTAATTATTGCTGCTACAAAAGGCTAACCAATCTGTTTCGTCAATTGAAATCTCGGATTACAACTACTGTCGTTAGTCACTTTAATATATGCTGTAGTTCCATTAATACAAAGTGTAGTCCCTCATTTATCATTTCAAATCCACTTTCCTCCTCATATTTATCAGCAAAATTTACTAAAAAATATTCTCCCCCTAAAGTTTTGACATTTGTCTTGTGAAATTTAATTTTTGTTGCTTAGTTTCTTTTGCTAACATTGCCATTCTTGTGCCTTCTCCATGGAGTAGGCTCCCTCAAATGCTACCTTGTTAAAAAAAGAAAAATCCAATTTTGTTTCAGGTACTGTTAGATTTCTTGTTTATTATGTCTATATATTTCTGATTTTTTATAAGGTTTGGTTTTATCTGTGCTCTATTTTTTCTGATAAATCATTTGATTAATTGGTTCAGCAGTTACTCCATAGAGAAAAATGTATTTTCTGCCTCTCTTCTTGCATCATTTAAGTTCTTAGCACACTCTCTGTACACTTGTATTATTAGTTCTTGTGGTAGGGCTTATTTTAATGAAATATCCTTGTACTTTTGTTTAATAAATGTATGAAAGAGGGGAAGGTACCTAGGGATTGGCGGAGAGCATGTATAGTCCCTTTATATAAAGGGAAAGGGGACAAAAGAGACTGTAAAAATTATAGAGGAATAAGTTTACTGAGTATACCAGGAAAAGTGTACGGTAGGGTTATAATTGAAAGAATTAGAGGTAAGACAGAATGTAGGATTGCGGATGAGCAAGGAGTTTTCCGAGTGGGTAGGGGATGTGTAGATCAAGTGTTTACATTGAAGCATATATGTGAACAGTATTTAGATAAAGGTAGGGAAGTTTTTATTGCATTTATGGATTTAGAAAAGGCATATGATAGTGGATAGAGGAGCAATGTGGCAGATGTTGCAAGTACATGTATATGGAATAGGTGGTAAGTTATTAAATGCTGTAAAGAGTTTTTATGAGGATAGTGAGGCTCAGGTTAGGGTGTGTAGAAGAGAGGGAGACTACTTCCCAGTAAAAGTAGGTCTTAGACAGGGATGTGTAATGTCACCATGGTTGTTTAATATATTTATAGATGGGGTTGTAAAGGAAGTAAATGCTAGGGTGTTCTGGAGAGGGGTGGGATTAAATTTTGGGGAATCGAATTCAAAATGAGAATTGACAGTTAATTTTTGCTGATGATACTGTGCTTATGGGAGATTCTAAAGAAAAATTGCAAAGGTTAGTGGATGAGTTTGGGAATGTGTGTAAAGGTAGAAAGTTGAAAGTGAACATAGAAAAGAGTAAGGTGATGAGGGTATCAAATGATTTAGATAAAGAAAAATTGGATATCAAATTGGGGAGGAGTAGTATGGAAGAAGTGAATGTTTTCAGATACTTGGGAGTTGACGTGTTGGCGGATGGATTTATGAAGGATGAGGTTAATCATAGAATTGATGAGGGAAAAAAGGTGAGTGGTGCGTTGAGGTATATGTGGAGTCAAAAAACATTATCTATGGAGGCAAAGAAGGGAATGTATGAAAGTATAGTAGTACCAACACTCTTATATGGGTGTGAAGCTTGGATGGTAAATGCAGCAGCGAGGAGACGGTTGGAGGCAGTGGAGATGTCCTGTTTAAGGGCAATGTGTGGTGTAAATATTATGCAGAAAATTCGGAGTGTGGAAATTAGGAAAAGGTGTGGAGTTAATAAAAGTATTAGTCAGAGGGCAGAAGAGGGGTTGTTGAGGTGGTTTGGTCATTTAGAGAGAATGGATCAAAGTAGAATGACATGGAAAGCATATAAATCTATAGGGGAAGGAAGGCGGGGTAGGGGTCGTCCTCGAAAGGGTTGGAGAGAGGGGGTAAAGGAGGTTTTGTGGGCAAGGGGCTTGGACTTCCAGCAAGCGTGCGTGAGCGTGTTAGATAGGAGTGAATGGAGACGAATGGTACTTGGGACCTGACGATCTGTTGGAGTGTGAGCAGGGTAATATTTAGTGAAGGGATTCAGGGAAACCGGTTATTTTCATATAGTCGGACTTGAGTCCTGGAAATGGGAAGTACAATGCCTGCACTTTAAAGGAGGGGTTTGGGATATTGGCAGTTTGGAGGGATATGTTGTGTATCTTTATATGTATATGCTTCTAAACTGTTGTATTCTGAGCACCTCTGCAAAAAGTGATAATGTGTGAGTGTGGTGAAAGTGTTGAATGATGATGAAAGTATTTTCTTTTTGGGGATTTTCTTTCTTTTTTGGGTCACCCTGCCTCGGTGGGAGACAGCCGACTTGTTGAAAAAAAAAAAAAATCCTTGTAACCTCTTAACCCTTTCAAGGGCATTACAATTTATGGCACATAAACTTCCAGGATCATTGGTATGATCTATATTGGTTTTTGTTAATGCTTTGATCTCAACAGTTAAGATTAAAGTAAACTGCATACTTTATTCATTAAGGAATGCAGTACCTCACTCTAACTTTCTATAAGGCCTTAGTTTATATACACTGAGGAAAGTGTCTTTTAAATCTAGTTTGTGCTAGGTCATTTGTAGTGGATTTGATTTTGCCCAGAGCATGTCAGCTTGAAACATCTGTGCAAATCGGATGACCTTTTGGAGAAATCATGGATAGACCTGTTGTGATTGTAACACATGCATTTAATTTTGCTTGTAAATTTGGAAATGATGAGTTCTACACCAGAGAACTAACAAAGCACTCTAGTTTAGTTTTATATTTTGAAAATGTTAGTGTTTTTTTTTTTTTTCTTTTTATTAATGGATTTAGGAATTTAAAGCACCACCAAAACAGCAGACCATAAGATAAGAGTTTGTTTGGATTTTTAACCCTGGAGGGTTAGCCACCCAGGATAACCCAAGAAAGGCAGTGCATCATCAAGGGACTGTCCATCTTACTCCACTGGGGTCCTCAATCTTGTCCCCAAGGATGCGACCCACACCAGTCAACACCCAGGTACCTACTTGCTAGGTGAACCAGACAACAGGTGTAAGTAAACATGCCCAGGGTTTCTATCCTTTCCAGAGATTGAACCACAGACACTCAGCATGTGAAGCGAGAATGTTGCCTACCTGGCCACGGACTATTGCTTTTTTTTTTTTTTAAATATTGTTAACTTTTTACTTTCAATCAGTTAGTTAAATCAGCACTAAAATTGGTGGCTACCAATGCATAACTAACACCAATATTTTATTATATTTTCCTAATCAGGCAAGTGATCTTGAAGATGCAGCTGTGCTAGCAAAGAGAGAGCTTCGATGGACACTCGTCAGAACAATGTCTACAACCGAAGAGGATGACAATGGAAACAATGCTACATAGATGGTTGTGAAGTCTGTCACATTTACTAGTTACTTGTATAAGATACTTTTAAGCTGTGTAGAAAAAACTTTACAATGACAGTATGTATGATGTATATAAATATTTTCTTCCTTGGAGATAGTTATTGGTTAGTTTCCTCAAGGAAGGTGCCTTGATGCCAGTGAGCTCTTGATCCAAGGAATTGGATCTATCATTGCCTCCCATTTCCCTAGGCACTGTATGACCCCCTACTGGTGTAGTGCCACTTCCCTTTTCCCTAGTGAATGTAATATTGGTTTGTTGGAATGACAAACCTCCTGTAGCTAGCATTAAAATGTAACTAAAACACAAATTAGCTGATGCCATCTTATCTGGTATACCATTATCAGTATGTTTAAAAAAAAACTAAGTTAAATTAAATACAAATGAAGGAAGGTGGAGATGGTCTATTTCTGCTTAAGTTAAAAGGGGAAGTAAAAAAAAAGTTTAAGCACTGCTTATGACCCCCTTCGGGTTTAGCGCTTGTTTGATAATTTTAAGTATGCACTTAATACAGTATTATATTCACATATATTGCTAATTATTATTATAATCAAAAAGAAGCGCTAAGCCACAAGGGCTATACATCACACATATTGCTAAACCTGTTGGGGTTATTCAGCATTATGTACTAGAAGCTGTATAGTCCTTGTGGCTTAGCGCTTCTTTTTGATTATAATAATAATAATATGTACTAGAAAAAGTATGCCTAATTATTGTATTATATATTGGTTGACAATGTAGCTTTCAGATATTGTCTAAACTTGTCAGTAGGTGATCGTTTTCAAAATTCCATAGCATCAGTAGTCATTTCTCAACATAAAGCAAGCTCATTTCCCCCTCTATATAGCTGGAGCTTTGCTGGCCAAATTTTTAAAACTGAACAGTAGTCATTTATATACTTTGCTTTCCTATTTTAAATAAGTGATTTATTGTTTATATATAAATAGCTAAATGCATGTGGGTTATTCAGCACTTGAAGTCATGTGTAACCATAAAGTTCTAAACCTTAAAGCAGAATTTTGTACTTCAGTTAGAGTACAGTGAATGTTTAAACCAACAGTGGTTCTGTGGTAAGGTTACTGCAATGTATTAGCAGCAGAGATCTTAATACTTTAGTTAGATTGCATGAATACATATCCACCTATCCTTCATTTTCTTGTATATTATAAAGCTGTGCCTTCTGAACTTGAAGTTCAGCTCAGACAAGGATAGAATGTCCAAATACCAAATCAAGCTAGTGCTGTGTGTTAACAGAGAACTTATTTTTCTATTTTTTTGTTTTAATGCAAATTTTACCAGTCTAGATAGGTAGCCTGTTATCAAAGTCTGGCTTTCCAGATGGTAAAGAAAACTGTGCCCAGCATATACATGTCTAGTTACTCAGGTTTATAAGCTATGCATGCTAAAACATGGTGCCCCATTTATTACAAATGAATGTCAAATTAGTGTTTTACTTCCTATTTTGAATTACCTTTGTAGTTACTGTAATAGTTACTTGTGGTGTCTTTTATTTAGTTGCATAATTTCTTTATTCCAATGGTGGTAGCATTTAGTACCACCTTGAACCCCTATTCCAGAATTCTACCACTGTATAGGACAAGTCAGGCAACCTAACATTTAGATGGATCATTCTCCACAAAAACTTCTGTCAAGCCAGGTGTCCCATTCTCAAAAAAAAAAAAAAAAAAACTGATAAAGCTTTTACCGAGTAAAACATTAATGAACCCTTGCTCTAAGTGTGTGATTTACTACAGGCTGGCTTACTGCCTATCTTTCAAACAACAAATTATAACAATCAAATAAGACATCACTGTATTGTATATATACAATACAGTGATGTCTGTCTAATGGCTTCTACAGTTGCTATTTCAATATTACTTACAAAAAATAAATTTGTCCATATATCTGCATTAATCCTTTAAACTGGTGAAGACCCTGAAATTAAATGTCCCTTCTGTGTTGAAATTTTTGAAAAAAAAAAAAAAAAAAAGAAATTAGTCCAATACATGTACTCTCAAAATTATAAAGGCAATTTTACACAAACTTTGGATAGCTTGTGGCACACTATCAGACTGTGCACCTACATATTTATGCTTTATACGCCAAATTTGTCTATCGCGATTTGAAATCATAACAATTGCAAGCAAACCACAAGAGGTAAGGTTTGAACCCAGGGCAAGTAAGCCCTAAAATTCACAAGCCAGTGCTAGCCACTCAGCCAGTTGGCTCTAACAAGATTCATCCAACTACATATATTTCTATACACCATAAGGATGTTAGCATGCTCACTCTATGGTGTACAGAAATGTATCTAGTTGGATGAATCTTCGAGCCAGCTCCTCTTCAAGGGGGGCTCCTTGGCGTGGTGAAGAGGCTCTTGGTCTGAGGAATTAGACCTGTCGGTCTCCTTCCTCAGATCGAACCTAATTACCCCCCAATCCCCCGTTCCCTATCCCATCCTCCCCCTTTTTCCTTTCCTCCTCCTCCCCCTTTTTCCTTTCCTCCTCCTCCCCACCCATCCCTTTTGGCCTTTGGGATTTTTTTTTTTCCCACAGGCACGCTAGTTCCTAGGTAGGGGAAAGGGTACTGGGGTCCATCCCATTCCGTTGAGGTCCTTGGCGGTGGCGTAGTTTGCCGTGGAAGCTGGATTGCCTGGGGATGTCCTGATCCCTCTCTGGTATCCCGGAGGCTGGCTTTGGCTGTCTCTCGGGCGACGGGTGTATCTCTGGAAGCCACCTTTCGGATTCCGGGGGTGGTGGCCGAAGGAGGTATGCTTTGTGGCAGATTTCCGGCCGCCCTCTCTTTTGTCCACCGAGGTAGCTCGGCAGATGTGAGGTTGCTATCCCGGAGTGCCGGTTTACTGGCATGATGCGTAGGGTATGGCACGGGTTCCATGCTGCATCTGCGCTACTTGCGGTGCTGAGGTCCTCTTAGGCGCGGAGGGAGATTTCTGGCCCTTTCATTCCTCCTAGGAACTATCCCTCCCCGGTCCCCCGTTTTTTTTTTTTTTTTTTTTTTTATTTTATTTTCTTTCTTTTTTTTTCTTAAAAACAAAAAGAAAGAAGTAACCTAACCATGGCAGCCCTAGTCCATGAACCTACTACCTCCAGGCCCCTTCTTGATACCGCACCCCGTTCTGACCCCGCCTCGTCTTTGGACCACTCTTCGGACACTACTCATGCCTCTGTACCTCTTGCCGGTGCTGTTTCCTCACCCGCTTCAGGTACTGAGGCCTCGACTGACTCCTTCGATTTATCTGACCTTCGCTCTCCTCTGACTATGCTTCCGGCCTCTCCCTCTACGGTGCGGCAATTTTCGAACCGCCGGCCCGTTCCACGTCGGACCAACTCTGGTCCCACGCCTAAACGCCAACGACAATTACCTGCTGATGATATTTCTCCACCTTCTCGTTCTTCTCAGAAAAGATCGACACGTCCTTCACTACCTTTCCACGTTCAGTTTCAGACTGCACAATGGACTAAATTCTTCACTTTACGACCGACTTCCTCTACTGCCTATCTTTCTGACCACAGTATTGGCAAGGCACTCCTACGCCATGTTGGTAAAGATATTTCTTTTCATGCTCTTAAGAGCGGTAGGTGCATCATCACCGTACAGAATGCTACCCAGGCTCATGAGCTTTCTCGTCTTTCCGATATCGATACTGTTCCTGTCACTATTGAAAAGCATCATTCCCTCAATTCTTGTAGTGGTACCGTCATTCTGCCCCATACCATAGTTCAACAAAATTTCCAGACATGTGGCACTGACATTCTTGAACAGCTGGAACTCCAAGATCTCCCAATCCTCAAGGTAGACACTTACGTTCTTCCTGCCCGCGGGCGGAGACGATACCCTAGCAATGTGGCTCGTTTAACTTTTGACAGCCGTGAACTCCCATCCTCAGTTTATGTAGCAGGACATAGGTTACAAGTTCGAAAGGTGATCCCTACATCGCAACAGTGTAGAAATTGCTGGCGATTTGGCCATCCAGCGAAATATTGCAGATCTATCGCCGAATGCCCAGTCTGTGGTGCCGATGACCATTCTAATACGTCTTGCAATCGACCTCCCTCTTGCCTTAATTGTCATGAGGCTCACCCTTCGTACTCTCGCCGTTGTCAAGTCTACTTAAACGAGCGGGAAATCCGTTACCTCAAAGAGGCAGAAGGTCCCCCTTATGCCATGGCAGTTTCTGATCTCCGCCTTCAAGGGAGACTACCTCGTGTTTCTTATTCCCGTGTTTCAAAACGTCCCCCCACTTCTGGTATCCCATCTTCTGCACCCACCTCTGTGGTTACCTCTCCCATAGTCACTCCTGTATCTAATTCTTTTGCTGTCCTTGGCTCAAACGTCCCTACTTCAACGCCTCAGTCTGATCTCGCTTCTTCGTGTTCTCTCTCACAAGCCTCAGTAGCGACGAGATCTCGTATGACACCTCCTCCCAATCGTCCCTCTACTTCTCAAAAGTCAAAAAAAAGTCCGTTAACACCTCCTACCCATCTTCCACCTTCTCATTTTACCTTCCCTGTCTCTGTACCTGGTTCTCCCCCTCTCACTGGCTCTGTTACAAGTGTAGAGGTTCACCCTCCTCGTACTGTACCTTCCTCCCCTGTTCCCTCCCAAGTTTCTTCCTCTTCTGCCACCTCCCAGGTTTCTGCCTCTGTCCCCTTCCACGCTTCTCCAGTTCCCTCCACCCTTTCGCCCCCCCCCCCTACCTTGGTACAGTCCAATACAGTTCCAATCTTTACTCATCCTCCCACTACCATTTCCAATACATGTATTGTCTCCCATACGATGTCTCTGAATTCCGAAACACTTGAAGCAATCTCTGAATATATTGCAGAGACCAAACCATCAATGGACACTGATCCACCCTCCGCTCCTCTCTCCTCTGCTACGTCTGCGCAACTCCTTTCTTCACAGCGCACCATTCCTTCACTGCTTGAACGTTTTCCACTGCCTCTGCATGTGGACTTTTCTAACCCCTCTAGTCCGTAGGAACCCTTACCTGCGGATTTCAGGTATCTTTATCATTGCCAATCATGGCCTATTTACAGTGGAATATACGCGGCCTCAGGGGTAATTGGGGTGAGCTTCAGATGTTACTCTCCCAGTTTTCCCCTGTTGGTGTTTGCTTACAGGAACCAAAATTACACTCTGCTGTAATCTCTCCCATCTCAGGCTATAATTTATTGTATTCTTCAGATCCTTTTCCTGATGGGACCTTTAATGAAAGTGCCCTTCTTCTACGCACTGATATTCCGTACCATCAGCTATTTGTTCGTACTTCGCTGCATTACACAGCAGCCCGTATCCACTTGCATAGGTGGTATACGCTCTGTTCTTTATATCTCTCTCCTTCTCGGGCATTATCTATTCCGGATATTGCCTTTCTTGTTTCGTCATTACCGCCACCGATTCTGTTACTTGGTGATTTTAATGCCCACCATTTCCTCAGGGGGGGGGGGGTCTCACTGTGATTCCCGTGGCATTCAGTTAAAGGTTTTTCTTGCCACCCACCCCCTCCATGTTTTAAATACAGGTACTCGCATCCATTTTGATCCTCACTCGCACTCTCTCTTGCATCGATTTCTCAGTCTGCTCTTCCTCCGCCACATTAGACTTCACTTGGTCTGTTCTCCCGGACTTACATGACAGCGATCATTTCCCAATCATTCTTACTTCCCCTTCATATTCACCACCTCTTCGCATCCCACGCTGGCAATTCGATCAGGCAAACTGAAACCTTTACTCACACCTAACTGTTTTTAGAGAGGTTCCTTCTTTGTCCTCCATCGATGAGCTTTTACACCTCTTCTCATCCTCCGTTTTAACCTCAGCTTCTCATTCTATACCCCAAACTTCGGGCAGGCATTCTCAGAAATGCGTGCCTTGGTGGTCTCCTGTTTGTGCTCGTGCAGTACGTTTGAAACGCACTGCATGGGACAGGTACCGGTACAATAGAACCACAGAGAGACTTCTTGATTTTAAGCAGAAGCGTGCGATCGCTCGCCGTGTCATCCGTGACGCTAAACGCACTTGCTGGCGAGATTGTCTCCACCATCACCTCTGCTTCCTCTGAGTGCAGTCTGGAAAAAAGTACGAAAACTGAGTGGTAAATATTCTCCTGACCCGGCTCCTGTTCTGCGGGTTGCCGGTGTTGATATAGCAAACCCACTAGATGTTGCCAATGAAATTGGCAATCACCTGGTCCGTATTTCTCAGGGACTCCATCTATGCCCCTCATTTCTTTCCTCAAAGTCTGCCAGAGAGTTAGCACCCTTGGACTTTTCTTCTCTGAGAAGAACAGTATAATGTGCCTTTTACACTTCAAGAACTGGAGGCAACACTCTCAGCTTGCCGATCATCGGCAGCTGGGCCCGACAACATTCATATTCGTATGCTACATTTACATCAGTCAGCCCTTGCAGTCCTATTACGCCTTTACAATCTTATTTGGTCACAAGGAGTTCTTTCCACAGCAGTGGAAATCCGCCATTGTTCTCCCTTTCCGCAAACCAGGCACTACGGGACATGAAGCCTCCCACTATCGTCCCATTGCTTTTACCAGTGCAGTTTGCAAAGTGATGGAACGCCTAGTAAATAGACGTTTAGTGTGGTATTTAGAGAGAACAGTCTCTCCACTCATCAATATGGCTTTCGTAAGGGACGTTCTACCGTAGACCCCTTACTACGCTTGGATACGTATGTTCGTAATGCCTTTGCGAATAACCACTCAGTTATTGCCATATTTTTTGACCTTGAGAAGGCATATGACACAACTTGGAGGTATAATATTTTAGCCCAAGCCTACTCCTTAGGCCTTCGAGGCAATCTACCATCCTTCCTTAAGAACTTTTTAACTGACAGGCATTTCCGTGTTCGGGTTAATAATGTGCTCTCCCCGGACTTTATCCAAGCTGAAGGTGTCCCCCCAGGGATGTGTTCTGAGCACAACACTTTCTCCTTGCTATTAATGATTTGGCCTCTAGTCTTCCATCAAATATTTGGTCATCACACTGTTGATGACTTTGCTATTGCCTGTGCAGGCACTGACTGTCACCTCATTACAGTTTCTCTCCAGCATGCAGTCGACCGTGTTTCCAATTGGGCCACCACACATGGGTTTAAATTTTCCAGCACTAAAACCCACCAAATTACTTTCACTAGATGCTCTGTCATCTTGGATCATCCTTTGTACCTCTATGGCTCCCGTATCCCTGAACGTGATAGTCAAGTTTCTGGGCCTCCTCTTTGACCGTAGGTTATCCTGGAAACCTCACATTACCTCTCTGAATGCAACTTGTCACAGCCGGCTGAACCTTCTTAAAACCCTTGCTCATCTTTCATGGGGAGCTGAGCGTCGAACTCTCCTTCGCCTACATTCCACCCTCATTTTATCATAACTTGATTATGGTGACCAGATCTATTCAGCGGCATCTCCTGCTACTCTCTCTAGCCTTTACCCCATTCATCACCAAGGATTACATTTATGCCTTGGTGCTTTTCGCTCTTCCCCTGTCGAGAGCCTCTATGCAGAAGCGAACATTCCATCCTTATCCGATCGCCGTGATGCCCATTGCCTTCGCTACTTTGTACGCTCTCATGATCTCCGCAATCCTTCCATTTATAGAATGGTCACTAATATTAGTAGACATTATTTGTTCGCCGCCCCTGTTTACTCCGTCCCTTCTCTATTCGCCTTCATTCGCTCTTGTCTTCTCTTCAATTACCACCTTCCATGTTAATGTAGCATCTCGCTTTTCTCTACCCCCCTGGGAAGTTCCAGCTGTTCGAGTCTGTTCTTTCTCTCTCCCTTGCTCGAAAGCCCAACTGTCTACGGTCGCGTCCCGCTCTTTTTCTTGACTACTATCACTCTCATTCTCATGCCATTGCTGTGTACACAGATGGCTCTAAGTCTTCTGACTGCGTAGGATTCGCAGCAGTGTTTCAGGACAGTGTCGTACGAGGGCATTTACTATCTTCGGCTAGTATTTTTACTGCTAAATTGTATGCCATCCTTGCAGCACTTATCCGTATTGCATCTATGCATGTCATCATCATTTGTGGTTGTCTCAGACTCCCTTAGTGCTTTACAGGCTATACAGAAATTTGATACACCTCACCCCTTAGTCCTCCGTATCCAACTTTGGCTACGCTGCATCTTTACCAAGCATAAAGATATTGTTTTTTGTTGGGTCCCTGGTCATGTTGACGTACAGGCAGACACTGCTGCGCGGTCAGCAGTACATGACCTACCAGTTTCATATAGAGGTATTCCATTTACGGACTATTTTGCTGCAATATATTCCCACCTTCACACCCGTTGGCAACAACGTTGGTCTACTATGCTCAGCAACAAACTTCAATCTATTAAACCGAGTACAGTGGACCCCCGCATAACGATGGCATCGCATAGCGATTTTTCCGCATAACGATTACTTTTATCGCAAAATTTTTGCCGCGCATACCGATTAAAAACCCGCATACCGATTTTCGTCCGAGACGCGTCCAATGTGCCCTCAGCCAGCCTCACATGTGCCGCTCCGTCCCATTGTTTACCAGCCAGCCTCCGCGGTAACATCCAAGCATACACTCGGAATATTTCGTATTATTACAGTATTTTCGGTGCTGTTTCTGGAAAATAAGTGACCATGGGCCCCAAGAAAGCTTCTAGTGCCAACCCTGTGGTAAAAAGGGTGAGAATTAGTATGGAAATTAAGAAAGATTTTGAAGGGTTTGAGGCTAACCCTGAGAAGCCTATGCCAGTTGTGGAATCCATTGTGCCTACTTCAAAGATTAAGGAAATGTGTGCAGAGTGGGTTGAACTGCAAACCTTTATAGATGAAAATCACCCTGACACAGCTGTTGCAAGCCGTGCTTGTGAATATTTCAATGACAATGTTATGGCCCATTTTAGGAAAGTCTTGAAGGAACGGGAGGTACAGAGCTCTATGGACAGATTTGTTGTGCGACAGAGGTCCAGTGACTCTCAAGCTGGTCCTAGTGGCATTAAAAGAAGAAGGGAAGTAACCCCAGAAAAGGACTTGCTACCTCAAGTCCTAATGGAAGGGGATTCCCCTTCTAAACAGTAAGAAGATAATGCTCTCCCCTCCTCCCATCCCATCAATCATCACCAGATCTTCAATAAAAGTAAGTGTCATGTAATTGTGCATGCCTTTTTCAGTTTGTGTGTATTAAAATTAACATTTCATGTGGTAAAAAAAATTTTTTTTCATACTTTTGGGCGTCTTGCACGGATTAATTTTATTTCCATTATTTCTTATGGGGAAAATTCATTCGCATAACGATTATTTCGCATAACGATGAGCCCTCTTGCACGGATTAAAATCGTTAACCGGGGGTCCACTGTATAGGTTACTGGCCGTCTTCTTATCACCAGTGCCGAGGTTGGGAGACTACTCTCTCCCGTCTTCGCATTGGCCATACTCGTCTTGCTCATGGATATCTCATGGAAAGGAGCCCTGCCCCTCTCTGTGAGAATTGCCAAGCTCCATTATCAGTCAGCCACATTCTGTTGGACTGCCCACTCTATCAATGAGCACGCAGAATTTACCTCCGTCGTCGTCTTCGCTCCGCTGCTCTCTCTTTACCTTCCCTTCTCGCTGATGGACCCACCTTTCATCCAGACTCTCTCGTTGACTTTTTGACAACGACTGACTTACTTCACAAATTCTGATACCTTCAGCCCTTTCTACTTCAATCTCTTGCTACCCTCTACCCCCGTACTATCCCCTGCCCCGCTGTTTTCTGTAACCTACTGATCATCCCTCCTCCCTTCTGCCATCCAATACCCTCGCTTCCTTCCCTACCCTGTATAGCCCTTGTGGCTTAGCGCTTTTGATTATAATAATAATAATACACTTTGTTCAATTTTAACTGCTATTCCCAGATTCACCATGTATAATGCAGGAGTCTAACATTTGACCTACATAAGCAACACTTAAAAAAGAAGCACTAAAGTGCAGGTGTTATCATAATTAACACCTGCACAAATAATTTAAATTTTGTTAATATACTTAGTTGTGGAGATGGGGAAAAGAGTAACCATTACTTGAAACAATCTCTCCCAATATGATTGTTGTGGATACAATGCACAAACTTAAAAAAAAAAAATTGTATTTATTATAAATACTGTACAGTATACATTTACTTTATATATTTGACTGGTATAATACAGCACTTAAATTTAAAAAAAATCCAAAACATTCTTTGAGTACTTCACTGGTATAATGCTCTAAAATTTGGAGGAAAAAAATTTATGGACTGGATTTTATAAACAATTGTTTAGCTACCATAAGTAATCAACTTGTCACATTCAGCCCAAGTAATGAATCATAAATACAAGTTTATAAACACTAATCTGAAAGAACATGACAAACATAATATTAAAAATTTTAGCCATAATTTTTTAAAATGTTACAGTAAACCCTCAATTTAACAAACTTTGGAAATGCCGAGTCAAAGGATTTCACTGGCTACATAACTGTTCTATTCTGATCACAGCAAAACACACTTCTCTATCCACCTGCCACCTGGTCGTACTCCACAGGTCCGTAGATTCAAAGGTGTGTGTACCACTGTCTGGAGACTATGCTTAGCCTCCAGAAACTTATTTGTTTTTTTCTTTTACAGTATCTATTTTAGCTTTTCTATTCTTGCAAAATTTCTTAAAATTTAAAAATATTTTTTTTTTAGTCGTGATATAAATTATTATTGCTGCACAACTAAATGGTAAATTTTTGCTAGATTCTCAAGGTACTGCACACACAGCCAAAGGAAACCAATAATTTTTATATGGGAAGATAGGGCACAAGACCATACATTTTCATTGGCTCAATATAAAATTTCAATTACATTAGATAATTTGAAAGAACTGCAATGTCCTCTTCCATATATTCTACAGATGTAAGAATCCCCTCAAGGTAGGCTATCTGATGCTAGTGAGGGAGGGCTCTTAATCCAAGGAATTGGATTAAGAGTCCCTAAATATAATAAAACAGGTAAAAATTTGTTTGACCTGTAATTTATACTTTCTAAATTGAAGACATCTCCACGTCTTATTACCAGCCTGGAGTTGTATTTGCCAATCGCCGCATTCTCCTGCAAATATCATTCACATCAGATTGTGTGTACAGTATTTGTATAAAACAGGAACCTAACAAATACAGCCTGAAGGCCAAATTCTCATTATATATTAAGATAAACTAGCATTTCTTCATTGCTGTTGTTGCATTTATGGCTTTATGTAAAGGCATTTGGGGGATGGGGGGGGGCACAAGCTTTCAAGAATAACAAAATTCCAAATTTTTATTAATTCTTATATTTTAACACATTGACCATTTTCCCACACGATAGGGAGACAAAAACAACTGGAAATCGTATATTATTAAAAATGAATTAAAAGGATAACATATGATAAATACTGGGAGCAAGGGGGCTAGTAACCCCTTCTGCAATATAAATTACTAAATGTATAAAGAAAAACTTTTGTTTCTTCTTTTTCGGGTCACCCTGCCTTGGTGGGAGATGGCCATTGTGTTAAAAAAAAAAATCACTAACCTGGTGTTTCTGTCTTGGTCCCTGATCTTCTTCTCCATCTCAGCATCTGTGAGAGTCTCAAGAAATGGTGACCACTGTTCTGCTTCACTCTGTGACCGGAAGGGAACTTCCACACAAGGAAGGGGTGACTCACTGTTTAGAAAAATAATTATTATTTTTCCCTCTTTTTGTCTCCTATTTTCTTGTGAGAATTTGTAATGACAAAGTTATAACTGACTAAACACCTCATGCTTAATCCATTCCAGAAGGTCGGTTGAAATCCAAAATGGACGAAAACCGAAGTAATATTTCCCATGAGAAATAATGTAAATCCAATTAATCCATTCCAGACACCCAAAAATATTAACAAAAAATAATTTTATGAAGAATAACTATAGTTTTACATACAGAAAACAATGAGAAATAAATACAACTAATTTTAAATAACAAAAAAGGCACAATACCATGACTGGACCCATACACAAATAACCCGCACATAGGAGAAAGAAGCTTATGACGTTTCGGTCCGACTTGAACCATTTACAAAGTCACACTGTTTGACTTTGTAAATGGTCCAAGTCGGACCGAAACGTAGTCGTAAGCTCTCTCCTATGTGCGGGTTATTTGTGTATGACTAATTTTAATGGATAAATGAACATTTAAGTCACTTTCACCTTTACTGAAGAGACTTACTGGTGTATGGCAGATGGAGAGGGAGGAGAGGTTGTTTGGAGGGGAAATGCCCCTCCATAAGGACTTCAGGTATCAAAGCCCTATCCGGGGTTACTTCCCTGCTTTGTCTTTCACTGGCACTGGGACCAGCTTGAGTCACTGGACCATGCAGATACAGCGTGCAACAGCTTTGTTAGGGTGATATTGCTACACAATATTTAATGCGGCCCAAAGCCATATTACAATCGATATACATGCCATTTTCACCGAGTTTAATCATTTCTAACAACCTTTAGATGCCATTATAAACAAAGGAGAAGTAATAATTCATGCCAAGAAGTGTAAACAAAAGAGTCGTGTATTAAGGGCGATGACTGGGCCAACACAGATTCATGCACGTTTTCTCTGATGCTGGACCAGAGAAAACGTAATGTTTTCCCTCTGCCTGGCTAGCACACCTCCATAGCAAATAAACATTGCATGTTTATATGCTATGTAACGTGTTTCTTATATAATTTTGAAGAAAATATCATAGATGGATTAAAGAAAATGTCTATACAGGTCTCCCTCAACATTCGCGAGGGTTAGGGGATCAAGAGCCTCGCGAATGTTGAAAAATCGCGAATGTTTGGTGCCCCAATATTTTGAAGGGAAATATAATATACTGCTTCCTTCCTATTGAACCGTGAACAATCATGAAACACATGAAAACATCGTAAAATATAGTACTAGTGCCAGCCCTTTGGTAAAGGTGAAAAAGACTATAGAATTCAAGAAAGAAGTGGAGAAGGAAGAGAGAGGGGAGAATGTGCCTTCTTCATTGATTCTACGATATGAACGATACTAAAGCAGCACAAGTCAATAAAGGCTATAGCGCCAGCGAGCAATAAAGCGTAGCATTAACAGTGTAGCAAGTGAGTTAAGCAATTAATTGATAGAAAAAGGACAGCACGAACGTAACTCTTATGTTGTTGGAGTTATATAGGGTGACTGACAATACCGCTGTCTCTACCACCTGTGCTGCCACCATCACCACCACTATGTAAGGTTTATGTTTTGAGTGGCCCTTATACACCCAACAACACTTGTGACATACGTAATGACATATTTCATTCATTCTAGAGAACATGTAATGTTTCTATGTTATTAATACTGTTTATGTCATATTAGATGAATTTTGATAGATAAATAAGCTGTAGAGTTGATATTAGTGTCATACTGAAGGACTATCTTGTCCTATCTCCAAACAAACTCTGCCACCGCCACAATTCCTAACATACGTAATGACGTATTTTAAATACGACTGGGCAGCTGGGAATTCGCGTATGTTTGAAGCCCGTGAAAGTGGAAAACGCGAATGTTAAGGGAAACCTGTATTAACCTAAAATCAGGCATTTAATGTGCCCAAAAGTGATTATTATTAGTATTATTACTATGGCATAAAGACTAGAGGGACACTCTTAGTGAACAAGTAACAAAGACATGTTTATATGCTATGTAATGTGTTTCTTATATAATTTTGAAGAAAATATCATAGATGGATTAATGAAAAATGTCTATATTAACCTAAAATAAGACATTTAATGTGCCCAAGGGTGATTATTATTATGTACACCTACCATCCGACTTACGACCGAGTTTGGTTCCGAGAAACCGGTCGTAAGTCGAAATGGTCGTAAGTCGAACTTTACTACTGAATATCAACAAAACATTTTTGTAATGACTTTATTTTATTGTTTTATTTTGGTATTTCATGTTTTACTTTACTTTTTATGTTGTTAGTGCTGAATTTTATACTGTAAGGTTTAGGATAAACACTGTGTACAACACAAATAGTTGTTATTTCCCAGAAATTTGGCATAAAAAACACAGTCGTAAGTCGAGTGGTCGTAAGTCGAGCAGGTCGTAAATCGGATGGTAGGTGTATTAGTATCACGAACATATGAGCGACCCAGGCGGACGCGTCTGGTACGGACGATTTCTGAGTGGAGGTATGAAACCCGTGATAAAATTTCGCCCAAAAGAGTGGTCAAAATCCAAATTGTACGATACCCGCACTGGATGAAATCTGGGGGTCCACTGTACTTAGGATTGCCATCCATTTGTATTAATTTGTAAGTTGGCTAGGAAACTCCCCAAACTTGAACCCCCATTGAGAATCTCTGGTCCGTGATAGAGGGATCTACTAAGGGAAAAGATATCAACCCACTCCTAAGGCTTGAGGTCACCATCCATGAGTCATGGGGGAATTTATGCCTTGAAACCCTGAAGAATGTGTTAATCACTTACTAGATGGCTGAAGGATGCCCCAAAGCATTTGAGACAATCTATTTTGTGGTTGTAGTTTGAAAGGGCTAGTATACTTTAAATGACAAGTACTGTATATACCCTAAAAGTCATCCTATTTTGTCCCATTCTATGTCCAAAGCACCTCAGCCCTCTGAATTATACATACCTCCAACCTTCTCACTGCAATGTTTAGAGAACATGCTTCATTCCATGATGGTACCATTATGCTCTTGTGCATTCTTCCTTTTCCTGCCTTATATCCCCCCTCACCTATCCTAGAGTTCACCTTATCTTTCATAGACCTATCTGCCTATAATTCTACTCCCAAATATCTAAATACACTGATACTGGATTGTAGCTAAAATCATGAGGATCTGCTAAAATATTTGTCGCAAAATAAATCCCATCAACACCAAAGAATTCTGTTGTGGCAATTAATTTCCTAACCTTGTAGAATAACCTATTTCAAGCCAGAAAATGGCTAAGTGTACAAACCTGAAAGCATATGTACGCTGGTGCCAGAAGAGCTGTCCTCTAACAGAATATGCAATTGCTGTTACAAATTCACCCCCAAGACCAAGCTCAGAACATAACTTGGTGGCAAAATCTTCTGGTGTGTTTTCAGGTGATGCCATATCCCATTCAAACTGGTCATTGAGAGAAATATTGCCAACGTGGATATTCAGCTGCAACAAGACAATATGAAATTAATGAAATCATTCTTATAACTACTATTTTTTTTTTTTTGTTTTTAACAAGTCGGCCATCTCCCACCGAGGCAGGGTGACAAAAGAAGAAAGAAAATAACTTCATCATCATTCAACTTTCACCTCACTCACACATAATCACTGTTTTTGCAGAGGTGCCCAGAATACAACAGTTTAGAATCATATATGTATAAAGATACACAACATATCCCTCCTTATTCCTTCCTTGAAAGGCTGATCTATTATATAATCTTATCCATACATTGCAAATATAATATGTTTAAAGTTTATAAATTTATGCAATATTCTAGGGCCCCCAACTTACAACAGTCTACTTGTGTTTTGCATGAATGGCACTGGCACTTTGGAACAATTAATTACTTATGAACCATGATTTGCATTTACAATCATTGCAAATATTCAAACAAATTCTTTTCAATAATTTTTTCTCACATTTATCAGATGCATTAATACTTTGTGTGTGTTCATTTTACATATGTATAGAGAGCAATTTTACTCTCCACTACTTTTCCACACTACATTTCCCTCTCTGCAATAGTTCAGCAACTGCCCACCCCTACTGCACTGTACTGTATACTGTATTGTTGCTTTTGTTAACATGAATACATTATTTAAATTATTAATACTATCTGTAATTGAAAAAGGAATAGTACTGAATGTAAAATACTGTACTGTTAAAAATATTCATAGTTAAAAATTAAACAAAATTAGATACAGTACATTATGGCTCGGGAAACCACTTCTGATTATAATATGGGAGAACAGGCTCTGAGTCCTGAACAATCTACTTACGAACAATTTTCAGGAATGCATTAACATCCTGAGTTGGGGCCCTACTGTAAATCTGAATTTCATAAAAAAAAATATATGTACCCTTTCAAAACTTGAAAATCAAAAGAAACATCAAAATATTTCACAATAATGTAATTTCCAGTTTACCAAAAGATTCTTACCTTTACTACTATTCTTGTGTCTGAATGTTCTGATATGAGATTCTGCGAGGGATACTGATCAATCTGCTGCTTAATAGCAGTGGAAATTGCTGGGACAAACATAAGAGGATTCAAATCTAGATCATCACAGAGAAGTTCTGCAAACTGTTCTGGGCTCACAAGCATCTCTGAAAAAAGAAAACGAAGTTAGGTAGAGGTTACAAATTTCATACAAAAGAAAAGAACAGGGATGCTGGGCTAAAATCTAAAATTCAGACCCCAGTAACTCATCTCCAAACTACATGAAAAGATATCTAGATTTTTATGAAACAGTATACTGATGTAGCCCCAACTTGGTTGGGGCTACATCAGCACCCAATGATGGCCCTCCTATCCTAGAATGAAGAGTGGTAAAACATACCTGACTTTCCAACAGCATCATTTACTAATATGGCAGTCCTTTACTGTGGTAGTTCATTCTCTTTGACAGTAAATGGTCACATTTGTATACAAAAGGAAATTACAGCACAGTGCCCTCACCATCTAGTTTATGAAAGCATTCTAATAGGATTTCTTTGCACTCTCTCTGCTTAAACTGGCAGCGTTCTTTTCTAGACACTTTTATCCCAACTTATAACAGTGTAACTCATTTATGCTGGACATTT
This sequence comes from Cherax quadricarinatus, assembly GCF_038502225.1. Taxonomy (NCBI): domain Eukaryota; kingdom Metazoa; phylum Arthropoda; class Malacostraca; order Decapoda; family Parastacidae; genus Cherax; species Cherax quadricarinatus. Next base: position 6,252,425 of record NC_091363.1, read on the forward strand.
CATAAAAGTTAGAAATTGTAAAAAAGTATAATGATCTCTTGTACATAAAACCTGTACAGGAGGGCCCCGCTTTACGGCGTTTCACTTTACGGCGTTCCGCTAATATGGTCATTTCAAATTATGACCAAAACTCGCTATACAGCTCCCCCCACCTGACTTTCTAATACGGTCACCGTGCCCCACCCTGTTTGTTTACATTCTCCGTGAGCTCAGTAAGCACTAAGTCTCTCCATTTTGTCTGGAAACTCCAAAATTTCAAATGTTTTTAAAAGTTATTTCACATTTTATATATACTCTGATAATTATACTTATGTATACCTGTACCTAAATAAACTTACATACTGTGCTGGCATGCAGGTACACATTAAAATCGGTAAGTGTCTTATGTCTCCAGACGTCATATTAGTAATGATAATAATAATCATCGAGTCATTTAAATGTCGTATATTACGTTAATATACACATTTTCATTAATCCATCTATGATATTTTTTTCAAAATTATATAATAAACACGATGCATAACATATAAATAAGATAAATACACCCCACAGTAGAATAAATAAACATAAATGTGAGATGTGGTAGCAGACGACTTGCACAAGTGACGCCATATTAGAAATGATAATAATAATAATAACGACACTCACCGAGTCTCATTAAATGTCGTATATTACGTTAATATACCTATTTTCATTAATCCATCCATATTTTTTTCAAAATTATATAATAAACACGATACATAACATAAAAAGATGATAAATACACCCCACAATAGAATAAATAAACATAAATATAATATGTGGGAGCCAGATAACTTGTACAAGTGACTCAAGAAATCGTAATGACACGATTGCAAACAAACCATACCCCCGGCCGGGATTGAACCCGCGGTCATAGTCTCAAAACTCCAGCCCGTCGCGTTAGCCACTAGACCAGCTAGCCACAATAAGATTCATCCAACTAGGTATATTTCTACACCATAGGAAGGTTAGCACAGGCACCTCTGTGACCACAAATGCAAGTTTTTACAGACGAATCTCCAGCTAGCATGGCCGTTTGCAATCGTGTCATTATGATTTCTTGAGTCATGTTGACGGCAGTGAAGGGACTTGAGCTAGAGTTCGTCACGGCCACACTAGCTGGAGATTCATCTGTAAAAACTTGCATTTGTGGTCACAGAGGTGCCTGTGCTAACCTTCCTATGGTGTAGAAATATACCTAGTTGGATGAATCTTATTGTGGCTAGCTGGTCTAGTGGCTAACGCGACGGGCTGGAGTTTTGAGACTCTATGACCGCGGGTTCAATCCTGGCCGGGGGTATGGTTTGTTTGCAATCGTGTCATTACGATTTCTTGAGTCATGTTGACGGCAGTGAAGGGACTTGAGCTAGAGTTCGTCACGGCCACGCTAGCTGGAGATTCGTCTGTAAAAACTTGCATTTGTGGTCACAGAGGTGCCTGTGCTAACCTTCCTATGGTGTAGAAATATACCTAGTTGGATGAATGTTATTGTGGCTAGCTGGTCTAGTGGCTAACGCGACGGGCTGGAGTTTTGAGACTCTATGACCGCTGGTTCAATCCCGGCCAGGGGTATGGTTTGTACAAGTGACGGCAAGAATAACATTTTCTCTAATCTAACATAAGAGAAAATGTGTTACTGGGGGTAACTGTAGAAAATTATTCCTTTCGTATGTATGTAAGTTTATTCAGGTATACACAAATACAGTTACATAGATTATCATACATAACAACATATGTGTAGAGAACCTAGGATAACCCAAAAAAGTCAGTGTGACTTATTTCCATTGCCTTCACTCAGAGCTTCATTTCTTCTCAAAATGATGTTACATGAGAATGGGAGTGTTCTTCTTTATTAATTCTACCGTATCAATGTAGAGACAACCTGTACACAATGTAACTTGTACACAAACCAGACGTGTACACTTCGTTTGTTTACAAAACTTACGTTCGCCTCGTTTGTTTATATAACTCTGCGCCTGTCCCCTCTCATGTACTCATTCTTTCTCTCTCTCATTTATTCGTTTTATCTCATTTACTTACTCCTGACCCTACATTAAGACTACAAATATTTTAAGGTAAGTAATGAGTGAACTGTATATACATTTTATCGCTCTGGGATGCTTAAATATCATAGAATATATGTGTGGGTGGGTTGGCCTGGTATGGTAGCCCGGCTGACTACCATACATACCACACTTGATTTTTTACAATAAATACTACTCATCTCACCCTATATTTTAAGGTAAGTAATGAGTGAACTGTATATACATTTTATCGCTCTGGGATGCTTAAATATCATAGAATAGTATGTGTGGGTGGGGTGGCCTGGTAAGGTAGCCTGGCTGATTACCATACATACAACACTTGATTTCTTACAATAAATACTACTTGTCTCACCCTAGATTAAGACTATAAATATTTTAAGGTAAGTAATGAGTGCACTATGTGTGTATTGTACTTTTTTATTTTTTTTTGATGCCTGGTTCTATTGCTAACTTAATATATGTTAGTGTAAACTTGATATCTAGTGTTTGTATGCATTTATAAGTGGAAAAAAAGGGTGTTCCACTTTACGGCGGTTTCCGCTTTATGGCGGTAGCCTGGAACCTAACCTGCCGTATAAGTGGGGCCCTGCTGTATATTTTCTATTGTCTTGGAACAGTGACAATTTTGAAAGGTAATGAACTTTAAGGATTTACATAACATGAATCTTAGCTATGTGATTTTTATTGCATTTTTAACCCCTTGACTGTCACAACCCCAAATCCTGAGGTGTCTCCTGGTGTCGCAAAATTTAAAAAAAAAAAAAAAAATATGAAATGATAGAGAATCCTTTCCCGACTGTAATGACACCAAAAGAACGAAATTTGATGGAAAACTGACGGAATTACGCTCTCGTGAAATTAGCGACCTTGGCGATATTCACGAATCAGCGATTTTGCCCACTTTGAGCCCTATTTTTGGCTAATTCCATTGGTCCAGTCGACCAAACTCATAGCCATTTCTTTAGAACTCCATTTTTTCTATCAATTTCGTACAAGAAACTGCCCATTTACCGATTTCAACTACCCAATAACGTGGTCAGAAATTTGCAATTTGGCCAATTTCACAAAAATTAAAAAATATGACAATTTGAAAATAAGGCCCAGAATGAACACTGCAGACATTCCTGGCTCTAAAATAACATTTTCTTTGTTCATCAGTCACGTCTCCATGTAGACAGCCTGTACTGTCAGAACAGACAGCCTAGGCCGTCTGCCAGCTTAGTTCATATTTCGCGTCATTTAAGTGCTGCCCTCTGTAGGCTCACCCAGGTCAGTGGGAGGCTAGGCCCATTCGCCCTCACTCCCCGGCCGACCGACTTGATAGGCACAAGTACTCCCCCTCCACGGACTGGCTATTGGTCATTCCCTCACATTGCCCGCTGTGTACTCACTCCTATCCAATTAAAGCCAAACTAGTCCACGGCCGTATCATTGCTACCTATGCTACCTCTATCGACACTAAACCGCTGTTCAACAGCAAGAACAGTAATAACATCCAGGCTCCTCTGATATTTCTCTTGCTTTCTATTTTGAATTTTTATTCAAACAAAAAATAGAAGATTTACTGTTATGCAGACTGCTGCAATATTGTAATAATTGTATAAATAATGTCAACCTATTCATGACTGAATATTAGAATGGCTACTTGGAAATTCATTGGAAAATGACATTTGTTTACCTTTGAACATCGGCAAAAAATCAAACATTTCCCCTACTTTGAGTTCCATTTCAAGGTTCTTTTCATAGTAAAACCAATCAAAATCACCTCTATTTCTATAATATGTTTTCCATTCTATCAAATGAGACCAAGAAAACGAGAATACAACCATAAATACTATACGAAAATAGACCACAAAGTTGGCATTTTAATTAAAAAAAAAACGGTCGGAGTTTTTTTTTTCTGATTATGCACTGCATGCTGCAGGATTTTTTTTATATGGGGCACACTGACCACACAGACCCATTCCCTCACATGTGGGCCTACCAGCTTTCTCCTGCTTGATTTGAAGCTAGAATTTATGAGTATACAGTGGACCCCCGCATAACGATTACCTCCGAATGCGACCAATTATGTAAGTGCGTTTGTACGTGTATGTTTGGGGGTCTGAAATGGACTAATCTACTTCACAATATTCCTTATGGGAACAAATTCGGTCAGTACTGGCACCTGAACATACTTCTGGAGTGAAAAAATATCGTTAACCGGGAGTCCACTGTATATACATCAAAAACGGTGGCTCGTAAGACGTATATATACGACCAAAACAGTCAAAGGGTTAAAAAGTGAATAGAATTCATTAGTGTTGAAATTTTATAACAGAAGAGGCTTTCTCAAATATCACATGGAAACCAAAGTAAGGACAGACCTTATAAGAGACCAGAGTGTGCTTACGCATTCAGTACTGATAGATGCATGAACTTTTTTGCTCAATATGGTACACCAGCGATGAAAATTTGAAGCCAACCAAAAAATGGCATTCTCAAGTTATAAACAAAAATCTTGAAAGAAAAAATAAATCAATTCTGTTCATCACTTAAAGGTACCTCATTGGTGATACCTAAAAAATACACATAGAATGTACAGAGAACCTACACGGCACATATAGGTATGAACAAACACCTAAATTACTGGGAACAGTTGAAGTTCCTTGACGTGTATTCCCTTGAACTCAGGCGAGAAAGATACATGATAATGTACACTTAGAAAATCCTAGAGGGACTAGTACCAAATTTGCACACAGTAATCATTTCTTACAAAAGCAAAAGACTCAGCAGACAGTGCAACATCCCCCCAATGAAAAGCAGGGATGCCACGAGTATAAGAGACAACACAATAAGTGTCAGGCCCAAGACTGTTCAACTGCCTCCAAGCATACATACAGGGGATTACCAATAGACACCCAGCTGTCTTCAAGAAGGTGCTAGACAAGCACCTAAAGTCAATACCTGACCAGCTGGGCTGTGGTTCATATGTTGGTTTACATGCAGCCAGGTCACAGACTGGGCTGCTGCATGTACCTGAAACCCTCTCCAGGTATATCCTCAATCCTTAGAAAAATAATGTGTATTTCAAGTTTTCAATCACATTCAGTAAATTTCTGGTTTTAACAAGTGTGCAGTAAAATGTGACAAATAATTTAACACCATAATCTCCATAATCACATTTTCAAGAAAAGAGTAATGAAACTCCATAAAGGATTAAGATATAACTGACCACATTAACCCTTTGAGGGTCGAGACCCTTGATCCTTAACGCACTCTCGGTCGAAAAATTAAAAAAAAAAAAAAGATTCTTTCTTATGAAATGATAGAGAATCTTTTCTCGGTGGTAATGACACCAAAAGTATGAAATTTGATGGAAAACTTACGAAATTACGCTCTCACAAAATTAGCGATATCAGCAATATTTATGCATCAGCGTTTTCACCCACTTTGAGCCCTATTTTCGCCTAATTCCATTGTTCCAGTCAACTAAAATCATAGTTATTTCGCTAGAACTCGATTTGTTCTATCGACTGAGTACAAGAAACCGCCCGTTTACTGATTTCAACTACCCAATAAAGTGGTAAGAAATTGGCAATTTGGCCAATTTCAACCAAATTTCAAAAGATGCCAATTTCAAAATAGGGTCCAGAATAAACAAGACAGACATTCCTGGCACTAAAATAATATTTTCTCTGTTCATTAGTCATGTCTCCAGGCCCCTCTTATATTACTCTTGCTCTCCATTTTGAATTTTTGTCCTCACAAAAAATAGAAGATTTACTGTTATGCAGACTACTGCATTATGGCAAAAATGATATAAATAATATCAGCGCACTTGTGAAACAATATTAAACTCACCAGCTGACGTGTATTGGTCGTGTGGCATGATTTGTTTATCCTTGAACATTGGCAAAAATTGAACATTTTCGCTACTTTGAGCTCAATTTCAAGGTATATACTTTTCATTGTGAAACCAATCAAAATCATCGCTATTTCTGTAATATATCTTCCATTCTTTCAAATGAGACAACGAAAATGAGAATACAAAAATACACTGCAAAGACACTGTTTTAAATTAAAAACACCGTCGGAGTTTTTTTTCTCATTATGCACTGCGTGCTGCAGGATCTTTTTTATACTGCACACACTGACCGCGCAGACCCATTCTTTCATATGTAGGCCTACCAGCTTTCTTCCACCAGATTAGAAGGCACTAGGATTTTGGTGTATAAATACAGGACCGACACTGGCTATGAAGCCATACATATACAGGACTGGCCCTGAAAGGGTTAAGAGATATAAATTCCAACATACCATTTTTGTTCCAAGTAAAAGTGTCTCTCAACTTCTGACCCTCTATTTCCATGTCTAACCGGATGGGCACCAATTCTTCTTTTTGGCAGGAATTCTCATGTATCTGCGCAGGATCGAGGTCATCATAACTGTAGAGGGCAAAAGCTGCCATGAGAGCGAATTCTTAATTTTACTAAACAACTGGGTATCATTTAAAATGCAGTGTGAAAAAGATTAATAAACATAATATAAAATGAAGTGAAAGTAAATGGTATGGTGATACAGAGATGTAGAAAAAGACACTTATGTATTGTTCTGAACATTTATTAAAGGAACTGTTTCATGTCTTAAACAAGCCATGAAACTGTACACGGGTGCTTTTTCTACATGAAGTGAAGTGTATACTCACCACATTGGGAAGGTTCGAATTTTCTTGGAAATAATACGATTTCTATTAATTGGAGTCGCTTGAGGAACTGCATCCAGATGAGAGGAGTTAGAAATGGTTGGAACCCATGGGGCTGCTGGCTTCTTTACTGTGCGCTCAGCTCTGCAAAACATATTTATGAAGTTTCATATAAATGACAATTCATTCAAAGAATATGTTAACAAACTTTGTAGCACGATACTGTAACGTGAAATGGTAATTTGTTCATATAAGAAAGTTATAATTTCCTTTCAAAATGCATTTTCCAGAAAATTTCCAACTAATTCATGTTCAGTTACATATCCGTAAATAAAGAGGATCCAGTATTTCTGTCAGCAATTTACACTAGTAATTACTGTGTTATTTTATTTGTCAATCCGGGTGAAAGGAGAGTGGGGTAATATTAATCCTAGGTAAGGTCAGAGGATGATTAAAGGAAAATTTGAGTGATAGGGGGTTTGAGCATCAAGCAGGCTTGTGTGCATATATTAGACTGGAATAGAGAAAAGTGTTTTTATGGCTTGATGTGCTGTTGAGTGTGAGACCAGTTAGCTGGATTTAGAGTCCTGTCAATGGAAAGCACAGAGCATGAACTCTGAAGGAGGGGTGTGGATGTTGCATTTCAGAAGGTCATTTGAGTTATGATTTTTTACGTACTTCTGGCAAAAGTAGTTAAATGAATAACAGAAAGTGATTACTTTTTTGAGCCACCCTACCTTGGTAGGAGATGGCCAGAGTGCAAAATACATAATAATGCCTTTCCTAGTAACCTGAGGAAATAATATACTACTGTACATCTCATTCAAGTGAGACAAGCCCCACCACCCATGTTTTAGCTATTTCCTATGTACAGTACTCTCTATCATTCCATATAAAAGTAGAGTACAATATATTATAACCTCAAATAATAGTGAGTAACACCTCAGCGCCAAAAACTTTTCACATTATGTCCGAAATTTCACAAAATTGGATAAAAAAGAAAACAATTATGTCTAGTACTTCATGAAATTGGAAAAAAAAAAAATTTAACTCTTATGCCTTGTGAGAATCCAATAATATTCATATTAAAGTGAAAGCAACATTTTCTTTAATTTCTCAAGTCCACATAAAGACCATTCACAGAAAACCACTGAGTGTGGTCTTTTGAGAGTCATTACACAATGTCAAAATCAAGTTGGAGTGGAAGACAACCTCACATGTAAGAATACAAGTATCAACATTCAAAATTCAGCCTTAATCCACATTTACCAATAATACACCCATACAATACAAGCAGTATGACATTTTGGGAAGTCAATTATAAATAATCTCCATGGGGAAGTGAAACAGAATTCTTCCTCCGTAAGCCATGCGTGTTGTAAGAGGCGACTAAAATGCCGGGAGCAAGGGGCTAGTAACCTCTTCTCCTGTATATATTACTAAATGCAAAAGGAGAAACTTTCGTTTTTCCTTTTGGGCCACCCCGCCTCGGTGGGATACAGCCGGTGTGTTGAAAGAAAGAAAGAATTATAAATAATAAAACTTCTAAAGAATTGTCTGTTGTAAGCAATTTGAGGATACAGTCCCATTAGTCCTGGCAAATCACTTGAGCAAACCTGATAAAAGCTATTCGCCCTGCAGCAGCTGGGCAGATAATAGTGCCTTGTCAATAAACACTCGTACCCCAATCTTGTTGCGATAGTCATAAGTTAAAGTTTTAATACCTTACACTCCCATTTTTTAATTCATATAGTTTCTTAAACCAATGACAGATTGGAACTTTGTTACATACAAGGTTATATTGATTTCAACTTTTATGGCCATTATTAATAAAGTGGACAATTGAAAGACCAATTTGCAGCCTCTAGTATATAAACTTGTATTAATCTTTATTTAGACCAGAAGGTTGGCAAAAATAAAGCAGTGTAGCTAATCAGTCAGGCAGGTCAGTAAAGCTGAGATTCTTTACACTCTTTTGCTTTCTCCAAACTTCCTTTGCTTTTACCTTCCTCATTTTTTTTTTCCAACAAACTGGCCATATCCCACCGAGACAGGGTGACCTAAAAAGAAAAGCTAAAGTTTCTCTTTTTAAATTTAGTAATGTATACAGGAGAAGGAGCTACTAGCCCCTTGCTCCTGGCATTTTAGTTGCCTCGTATGACATGCATGGCTTACAGAGGAAAAATTCCGTTCCGCTTCCCCATCCAATACTTCTGTTATCTTTCTTTCTAGTCTACCACCTCATCTTGCATCCCTTAGTTGGCATATTCTCTCCACCTCCATTTCTCCTCCCTTTTGTCTCCCTATTTCCCACTCCCATTTACCTTTCTTTATTTTTTACTTCTTCCCTTCTTTTCCCTTTCCTTCGCAGATTCTTTCTGTATCAGCCATGCTGCCTTCCTTTGCTTTTTCTCCTACCTCTTTTGTTTATTTCCTCTTTTCACTCTACTCTTCCCCCATCCTCCTTTCTCTGCTCCAATTCCTGCTTTTATAGTCAGCAGTGACACCCCTTTACCTAACATCTTTTTTATCCTTGCTTAGTCTTTTTCTATCCTTTCCACACTCATTTTTACCTGGTTTCCCTCATCTAAGAATTCTTACCCCCCTTTCTTACCCATCTCACATCCATGCTTATGCCCTGTCCTGACTCTTTCTTTATCTTTATTTTTCAGTGGTAAACTAACTCACCTAAAGTGACTCATTCTTGCCATTCCTCAGCCTGGAATTCTCTTAATTCTCGTCTTTCTGTTTGACCTACCAACCCATTTTCAATTCTCCTTTCTTCCGATCTCCTATAACTCACTTGATTGTTCTTTGTTTCTTGTACTTCTGGGTTGCTCCTCTTTCCCTTATCTTTCTACAATGAATTTTATCTACTTTCTCTCTTTCCACTAACTTATCCATCGTTTCCCCATTTATTTTGCTACTCTATTGTCATTCTTACTCCCTTTACTCCTGCAATTTGCAGTTTTTTACCCTTTACCCTTATAAATTCACCTCTGTACTTTCCCTCCCCTTTTTTTCCCCCTTTGTGACCATTAGAGTGTTCTTGTAATCTTACCTTTTAGAATTTGTTTATGCCACTTGACTTCCATGTTAAGTTTTACCCTTACTCTTTCTGCTCTTTCTCCAGCCTCATATATTTATACCAATTCCATTTCCTTCTCTTCATCTTTTTTTTTCCAAACTCTATTATTATCCCTTACATTCCCTTGACTTTCTGGTCTCTTAGAAAAATATACTCTGGCGGCTCACCTTTTAAAAGAACAAAAAGGAACAATACCATGACTGGAACAACACACAAATAAAACACCTTTTTAGCCCCTGACCACGAATAAAAGTGTTCCCCCCCCACCCTCCCTTTTCCAAGGTAATTCTGTTTGATGTACCCATTCCTCAACAGTCTGTCTGCCAATCGAGAGTTGGTGGGCCTCATATATTATGTGCCCTCCGGACACTTAGTTATGTAATTCTGCGGTAAAATTCAATTTTGCCATACCATGAGGGTTGATATAATTACTGCTCTAGTAGCATTCCTGTGTACAAATTAGGTAGTAGAATGTTTGTCTTTATTCACTGCTAGGATATACAGTATATATATTTTATTTCTTTTAGGGTAGATTTTTAAGTAATTGATCCATACCCTGATTGCAGCGTGTTGCCATCGGAGGAGGGTTGTTGACTGGCTGATTTGTTGGCATGGCGTTGTTGGTTGCTACGGCGTGCTTTGTTGTCACGGCGTGATTGTTTGGACGAGAGTGGTTGCCGCGATTGATTCCTCTGCTTCAAGCCTCTTCGTGTTGTAGTGCGGGAAAATGAATTAAAAGTCCAGTTGTAACTGAATAAATTTCGTGTAAAATCTTTGTAATTATCTTTGCATTTTGAAATGACCTGGCTTGTTTTAAAATGTATAAGCCTGATAGAATCATATACTGTATATCTATAACATCTCCCAACTACATGGAAAAGCTTGTAAACTTGTAAAGACGTGAGGATTAGTTAAAAATCAAGCGGTTATGAGACAATACTTCTCAAGTTTTACACTTGTACAATTTGTTCTGTTAAACATTAATGCAAGACAAATGAAGCAAATATCACTTACAACTAGAGCGCTTTATAATTCAAGATCCTGTAGAAGCATTAAAGTGCCCAGTTACTGTGCACTCTGCCTTTTAAAATAAGGTGAAAGTAACATTTCTCATGCCAGGATGTGAAAGATTCTCAGTTACTTGTTCATTTGCTCCTTATTTACAGCTTGATAATTCATCCTGTACGTCTCATTTCATGTTTCAATTGTCATCTACATGAAACCCCACTTTTCAAGAATTGTGCGAGTTATAGTAACGATTTCATAGTCTTTTATTCATGAATAAATGACATTTCTTGAAATTTATTTTTAGTCGAAATATCTGAGGTAATCATTCAAGTGGCAGCCAGTAATGTTTTGCTTCCCGCCCATTCCGCTAATAATTTTGACTTACAAAATTAAGCATTTTTCTTATTATTGACGATGATAGTCTACAGCATAAATGAGGTATAAACTTAAGTAACTTTTCACGTACAAAGAGACCATAATAGCACCCAATGTCTAAAATTTTTTAGTTAAAACATTTTTGGTAGCTGCTGCTAGCCAACAAGTCTACATGTAACCCCGCTGTGGGCTAGATTAGCATCGTAATTTTTCAGACACTGGCTTGGCTGGGTATATGTCCACACGATTTTATAACAGTGAGTTCATGTACAAAAATAGGTGTAAAAGTAGTATTTTTGTAATAAATCTTTTGGCTAAGAAAACATTATCCATCTGTTAAGGCCAGTACATAGAGAGAAAGACTCACTAAATCAAACTGATTTTCCTCTCCCATTCTAATTACTAAGTAGAAAGATTTGATGTCCAGCGATGTTTTCTCTGGAAGTGTCTCTAGATTACACTTAGACAGGATGTTAGCTAATAACATAGGTAGAAAATTCAGAAACATTCTTTTTCTCTCTAATACTTTTCACTCTTTCTTTCATTTCTTGCTCTTTCTTGTGTTACTTTCTGCTCCTCTTGCCTTCTCTGATTTCAGCCTTCCTCTTTATTTCACTTGCATCTTTCCTTTCCAGATTTTTTTTTTTTGTTTATTTTGCTCTTTTCCTCTAATTATTTCTATCTTTTAAGTTTCTTGACTCTTAGAATTTATGCACTCTTTCTGCATACAGATTCTGATGAATTATTAGGAGCATCATCTCACTATGAGTACCTTCTTAATTGCTAGTTAACTCATCTGATCACTCTCTACCTTAAATTTTCTGATAATGCACATCTGTGAAATCTTAGGGTCCGACCCTGAAACAACAGCAATTCAGACAACAACAACTGTCTGAAAAAAGCATCTCTCTTGGTTGTTCCCAAATTTTGTAAAACACTTTGACTGAAAACACCATAGCAGTCAAAAAATAAGCTATTTATGAAGCTTTTCTTGGTCAATAAGTTTCTCAAGATGGACTTTTTGTTGCAGCAGAGTTACTAATTAACTTGAAAGGAAGGTATGTTTCCTTCATAGATAAGGATTATTAAAGGCAGTAGAAGTCCTTAAGAGATTGTATTGTGGTCAGTCTGGATGCTTAATTACTGGTAGACAGTCTTAAATCGACCACTCCCACCTCTTAACACGACTTCAGATTAAGAGTTATGCACACAATACTCCTCAATAGGGGTACCTTGATACTAAAGGGCTCTTGATCTAAGGAAATGAAGTTACTCTCCCCTTCCTTGAATCAAACTTTATAATCTCCCATTTCCCAAGTGCTCTACGATCCCTAGAGTTTCAGCACTTCCCATGGTGAAAATAATACCATAATAATATTCTTACAAAAATTTTTGCCAGTCTTCCACATCCTGAACCAAGGCTGAGGAAGAGTAAAGCCATTTACAAGCCAACAACCAGCAAGTAAAGAAACAAATGTGAGCTTTCTTCTCAAAACAAGGCCTTCTGAGTTAAAAGGACTATTCCTGTTGATGTTTACTGTAAGTATTTTATAAATTCTTTTATGATTGTTCAATGAAAATTTATATTGATAAGGCAGGGCTTAGGACACACAAATCACAAAGCTTACATGACACTTGTGGAGGTCCTGTCAAAATTGAGTAGAGACTTGAGTACATTTCCTACTAGGCTGACTCAATGTACTTCCTCATTTTTCTTCTAGGTGAAGTACAGCAAGGTAGTACCTGTCTCACAATTATTTGATGAAGGATCAAGCTTTCATTCAGTACACTGAATGACCCATATGGGTTTACTGGTAAGAGAGCAAGTAGTCAGTCTTGGAATGCAAAACTCTACCTTTGCTAGCATTGCAAAAATAATTCATCTGATAATTCTATATTATATCAAAACAATTTTTAAGAGCTGCTACTGAAGACAAGCTCATTGCTCTACAGCTTCACACAATTCTGGAGTTGAGTCATGAGATGTTTCTTCCTTATTCAGAAGTTTAAAAGTTCAGCACTGCAAGTCGTGAGAAGCATATTAAGTAGTATCTCAGGCCTGCCAGGATTCCAGTATAAAGATATGCAAGGAGCTCTCTATCCATTAAAGCTTCACAATCAACGAGGATCCAATTCAATAGTTTCTATACTGTCATTGGTTTTCTTATGTCCATCACTAGAGGTACAAAGAATCTTCCTAGAATAGCTGACATTAGTAAGATATACATCTTTGCATAGGGCAATTTCTGATCCAATTAAGTTATCATACTCTTTTGGTCTTAGAATACAGAAAGGCCCAGTGTAAATAGTTCAACTTTTAAGGAAAGGCTTAGGAGGGAGATGATCTGGAAGACTTTTAATGACCTAGCACAGGTAATAATTCAAGAGGGTCTAAAGTTATATTTAAACAAAGAATTTGCCCCTATTGCCTTCACATCAAAGGATCTACTGATTATTTTTAGCTCAAAAAGAATTCATGTTTACTGAAACTTAAGGACTGCCTATAGCCTGATAAAACTGGTAAGCTTCCAAATGGAAACAATAATCAAGGAAGTTCTTTCTTTGTTCATCCAGATTAGGCTTCATTTTTTAGATTTTTTCTATAAGTACAGATGCATCATGATTCCAGTGATCTATCAAAATGCATCATCCCCAACCACCCTTCAGTGCAGGCACTAAACTTCCCAACTCCACAATGCAAGTCTAACCAACCAGTTTCCCCTGAATCCCTTAACAGTTGTTACCTTGCTTATATTCCGATAGCACATCAATTCCCATAAACCCCCACTTCAGTTAATTCTTATCGAACATGCTCACACATCCCTGCTGGATACTCAAGCCCTTATATCTTAAAATTTCCTTCACTCCTTCCCTCTAAACTTTCTTGGGATGTTTCCTATAAATCTTTCCATCCCCCCTACCCTCAGATTTAAACATCCTTAGTCAACCTTTTATACTCCATACTTTCTAACTGACAGGCAATCTAAATGTCCCCTCTTCCACTTCTATACCCTCACACAGTCTTTCTAATTACTTCATGCATTATTCTCTGCATGACATTCACACCACATATTGATCTCAAGCATGACATCTTTGATGCTTCCATGCATCACACACATACAAGTTTTTGCATCACAACACACATGCATTACCCTTTCTGCTTCCACTGATGAAATCAACATCCCCAGCTACCTTCATCCTCTTATTTATTCTATGATTCACCTCATCATTCACAGATTCATTGTCCATTACAACCACTCCCAAATACTGTATCTAAATAAACATATTCTCATCACAACTTTTCCTCCAATTTAACATCTAGGGTTCTCTTGTCTAGCCTTCTTACATACTTACATGCATGCATACATACATGCATACATACATGCATACATACATACATACTACATACATACACACACACATGCACACACATGTGCACACACATACATGTGCACACACACACATGCACACACACACACACACACACAAATACACGCATGCACACACAAACATGCACACACACACACATACACGCAGGCACACACAAACAAACACAAAGAAAAAAAGACGCTTACTTTCCTGATATTTAGAAATCTCCTCTTGTGATTTAAAATAATACTCAGTTCAGGTTTTAATCATGCTTGCCCCCCTTCCTCAAAATATGAAAAAAAGTAGTTACACTGTCACCCCACCCATTACTGAAGGCTGAATGTATTTTGTACAAGATCAAGTCTGATTCTGGGGGTCATCGAACCCACTGCAGAACAGAAAACCAATGTTTCTTTATCAAAGGTAGTATTTCATCAATTTAATTCAATGTTACTATTTATGGACTGATTCAGATGTTTCAGAAGCAATTTTTTATGTAAACTATCCTTACACACTAGAGCAAGGTTATTAACAATAAAAATGAATGAATTACGAAATTATGGAAGCCAGAATATTCATTAATTCCTATCTACTGTAATATAATGCTATCCAATTACTAGGACCTAGTCATCTGGTGAACACTGAACTACAGTACATTAGAGTTAGGCCGAATGAGTTTTGTGTTCATTTCATGCCTAGGTGTACAGGATGTGCAATTCATTAGCACTGTATAAATTACAAAAATATTCAGCAAAATCCAGTAATAACTTTATTAAAATTAATGAGGAGTTTGGTTTACCTCTTAAAATGAAAAATTCAATTTGTGTTTTCCCTATTTACTATTTACCTTCTTGCTTTCAAAGACTTATCCTTGCTGCTGGCATCTTATTCATAATATTTTATATAAATTTTTTTTAACTCTGTCCATCTGTCCACAAGATGATTTTTCATTACTATTCACAGGAAAAGGAATATTTTCTGACAAATTATTGCACACAAAACCTATAAATTAATCTATTACTTGATAGAATCAATGAGAAATCAAATTCCTCTTCAGAATTAATTACCTGGCAGCAGCTGCCTCTGGATCTTGCTGCTGACGTACTGATACAGCTTTGTACTTGTCCTCGTTGCCTTCAATAATATCCTCTACTTCAGAGGCTCGCAGAAGGGAAATGTTGGACGCTAACACATGCTGAGTTAAACCTGAAAGGTTTTGAGCACAACATAATGCTAATATTTTACTTAAGTAATAGCGATGTAATCCCTAAAATTATATCAATTGAAAAAAATAAATAAAAAAGGCCAATTTATGAAATTTTTAGGTAAGAAAACTCAATTTGAGTACTGTATAATTAAAACAGTAATGATAATATGAAGACAGTAATACAAAATTATATATACTGTCAATTTATTCAAATTGTTTGTATTTGTCACTTATTCTGCACAATGCAGCACAATGCCTCATACTCTGCAGTGAATCTGCAAAAAGTGAGAGATTTCTGTATACATTATCCTATTTTTAACAGCAACATTACTGAAAAGAGAAAAGTTATGTCATGATCAAAATTAATTTGATCATGAAATGGTTTCTGTTTGTTATCAATAAGTGAAGCACCTATTTTTTGTAAGCTCTGGACATTGTTCCCATTTATCATCTTGTTATTTCCAAGAATCCCATTTGACTTTCTTAGACACTTTCTACTATACCAAACTTGGCAGAGCTGTGGATTGTTAGTTCATTTAAAGTTTTTAGCAAGAAAATAACCAGGTTTCCTTCCAATTTTGGATAGACTCGCTAAGCCTCAATGAATGAGCACAGAATCACATGTGGCTTGAGCCATATTTTATGCTAATGACTAAATTCATTTGCAGATTTTGTGAATGAAGCTTATCTAACCTTACACTGTCAATGGGACTACATCACAGAATTTGGGTGGCTTGAATTAAAAAACAAAAAGGTACTATTTTAAGTATGTATATTGTAATCCAGTACTACTTACCAAGTTCCATTAACTTCTTTCGTTCATCATTGGTAATAGATCGTCTGTACATTCCAGGAAATTTTTTATACAATGACCCACGGAACAAACGCAGGTAGTTGCCAACCTGAAATTTTTTTTAACTTTTGTATATAAAAATACCATATTGGATATCAGCTAGTGCTAATTTTCATTCTGCCATATACAGAACCTAATTTACCTGATGCAACTTTTGAGCTTACTCTTGTAAAGTCAAAGGCAATCAATTGAAATCATGAGGCAGCTGCAAAGTATGGAAGTTACTGAGAAATCAGGGCTAATCAACAGTTAACCCTCTAACTGTCCAAACGTAGTTCTACGTTTGCACGCATAGCGCTCCACCCTTGATTTTCTCCACAAGAATGTAAAAAAATAAATAAATCTACGTTCAAAGCGGTACGTGAGCAAAAGTAGATCTACATTTGGACAGTTTAATCAAAACACCTAGCCAATCACAGTTCCACACAAAACTGTGCCTAAACAAACTCCCAAATATTCAACTATTACCTCATTTTTCTGCTTATTACTATTATTATCAGAGATCATACAGGTCCTAGGGGATGTAAGGCAGCACTAAACCTGCAAGGGTCACATTATTATAACCAAGGGGGAAGCACTAAACCCATAGGATTATACAGCACCTGTGGGGGATGTGGAGGGCATTCACGTTTAATTCAGTTAACTGGAGCTCAGATCTAATTCCCTAGATCAAGAGCCCCTCACCAACATCAAGGAAACTTCCATGAGGGGCACAAGGCTCACAGAGTGCTGCTGGGTTTGATCTAAGGGAAAGATGGCTCCAATTCCCTGCATGATGAGCACTACACAATCATGAAGGCATCAAGAGACCTTCACAATCACAAAAGCATAAAATCATATGCTATCATGAAGTCATCAAGAGCCCTTCACATTCATCATGAAGGATTCAAGAGCCCTCTCACAATCATGAAAACATTGAGACCTTCACAATCATGAATCAAGACTTTCACAAATCATGAATCAAGCCTTTTTTCACAAATCATGAATACATCAAGAGCCCTTCACATTCATTATGAGGGCATCAAGAGCCTCACACACAATGGCATCAAGAGCCTCACACCATGAATGCATCAAGAGCCCTTCCCATTTATCAAGGCATCAAAACCTTTTCACACTCATCATTGAAGGCATCAAGAGCTCTTCACAATTATACACAAGGCATCAAGGGCCCTTATCACCATGAAGGCATCAGGTGCCCTTTTTCCACTCACAATGAAAGGCATCAAGTCCTTCACACTCACCATGAAGGCATCAAGAGCCTTTTCACAATAATGAAGGCATCAAGAGCCCATAATAATAATAATAATAATAATAATAATAATAATAATAATAATAATAATAATAATAATTGTGAAGGCATCAAGAGCCCTTCATAATTGTTAAGGCATCAAGACCTCATAACTGTGAAGGTATCAAGAGCTAATAATTGTGAAGGCATCAAGAGCACCTTTCATAATTGTAAAGGCATCAAGAGCTCATAATTGTAAAGGCATCAAGAGTCCTTCATAATAATTGTGAAGTCATCAAGAGCCCTTAGTAATAATTGCTAAGGCATCAAGAGCCTTTTTTAATAATCGTGAAAGCATCAAGAGCCCTCGCAATAACTGTAAAGGCATCAAGAGCCCATTACAATAATACTGGAGGCATCAAGAGCCCCTTTTACAATGATCGTGAAGGCATCAAGAGCCCTTCATGATCATGAATGTCAAGTACCTTGCAATAATCATGAAGGCATCAAGAGCCCTAATAATATCAAGAACCCCTGTAATAATAGTGAAAAAATCAAGAGCCCTCATAATATCAAGAGCCCATTGCAAATAATAAATGCATCAAGAGCCCCTAGCAATGATCGAAAAGGCATAGAGCCCTTAGCAATAATAAAGGCATCAAGAGCCCCTCGTAATAATCATTGAGACATCAAGAGCCTCTCACAATAATCGTGAAGGCATCAAGAGTCCCTAGCAATAATCGTGAAGGCATCAAGAGTCCCTAGCAATAATCGTGAAGACATCAAGAGCCTCTCACAATAATCGTGAAGGCATCAAGAGTCCCTAGCAATAATCGTGAAGGCATCAAGAGTCCCTAGCAATAATCGTGAAGACATCAAGAGCCCCCTCACAATCATGAAGGCTCTGAGACATCCCATCCCGGTGGTTCAACACAACACATTGCACGAGCCTCTCCACAGATCAACAATAGTAACACTGCAACACCAGCAATAAACTCTAAGTGTTGCAATTCATACCTCAGATCCAATACACCAAAACTCGCCATTTTCCTCCAGTTGAAAACTGACAGGTTTATCACCGTAAGTCTTCGCCATTTTGAAGGTAAACAAAGCCACTCTAAAACCAGCTCGTGTTATTTATAACATTTTCATATATAATAAATGTATTTTAACTTATCCTCTATAATTTCTCGATAAAATATTAATGTTTTACTAAATATTTTAGTTTTTAAATATAGCAATGTATTGTAAAAGATGAACTGTCAATTACTTTGTTCCGTTTTATAGCATAATGTAAACTGTACATAATAGGCAATGAACCTAATTGCTCACTAATAAAAAATATGAAATAGTCAGCAATTGTCACAAAATTATATTATTTTTGCATTCGAGAGCTAAATCCGTGGGGGTCATAAAGTGCCTGGTGGAATGGAAGGCATTCAGGCTCATTATAATTACTATAATCATGGGGAGCGCTAAACCCGTAGGATTATACAGCGCCTGTGAGGGGGGGAGATGGAAGGTATTCAGGCTCAATTCAGGGAACTGTAGCACATCCAATTCCCCAGATCAAGAGCCCCTTACCAGCATCAAGGAACCTCCCTTGAGGTGCCATTCAGGCTCAATTCAATTGGAGCACAAGTCTAATTACTTGGACTCACAAGGACCTCTACTGGAAAAGTCTTTTCTTTTTTAGGGGGGTTATCCTAGGTAATTTACATATGTTACTATGTATGATAATTGTAATTGCAGTATATTCATAGGGGAGTGCTACACCTATAAGGATTATACATCATTATATTTATTGGGAAGCATTAAACCCATAGGTGTCATATAGTGCCTGGGAGGCATTTAGGTTCAATCCAAGGAAGGGGAGGGCAAGTCCAATTCCTTGGATTAAGAGCCCCCCTCACTGGCATCTAAAAACCTCCCTTGAGGGGCCCTAGGGATCATACAGCACCTGAAAAAATGGGAGGCATTCAGGTTTAATCCAATGAAGATTATTATTATTATAATCAAGGGGGAAGCGCTAAACCCGTAGGATTATACAGCACCTGGGAGGGAAAGTGGAAGGCATTCAGGCTTAATTCGGGGAACTGGAGCACAGATCCAATTCCCTAAATCAAGAGCCCCTCACCAACATCAAGGAACCTTCCATGAGGGGCTAATGTGTTGGAAAACTGCTGAACTGTTTCTAAAACTTTTTTCACCCTGACCAAGTCCAACACAAGTTAGCCAACAGTCACTGTTTCCATATTCATGTCCTTATAGACACCACCATAATGCTTTACCCTCTGCCACACAGCACATTTATTATAATCAGGATTATCATCATTATATTCATGAGGGTGGACCTAAACCCATAGAGGTCATACAGGACCAAGAAGAAATGGGAAGTAATCAGGGTAAGAATTATTATTTAGGGAGATTGTGCTACACCTGTATGATCCATACACCTGTATGGATCATACAGGTGTATGGTAAACAATCAGAATCTGTCCAAGGAAGGTATGAACTATGTCCAGCTTCTTTAATTAAGAAACTTCACACCAGCTTCAAGGTTCAACCCTTGATAAGTATGTACAATAAATTTTTATTGAGGTTCATTATACAAGTTCTGATTTTTACAATTGTCTTGGGTACTAACATATGCAAATTATCCTCAGATAGCCCAATTGTGTTAATTGCTGGAGAGCTACTGTTTCTTAGGCATAGTACATTTTCAAAGAGCCCAACTTTTTTTTTTTTTTTTTTTTTGTTTTTGGGAGGGGGGGGTTAATTCTGCTAGGTGTGTCGCCTGAGTGGCTAGTTTATTGTGCACCCCATACTCATCTTGTGACCAGCGGGGGTTTTAATGGTGAGTAAATTCCTTTATTTCTCTGAATTTCAGCTCAACATGATCCCAATGGTTGTGGAGCTTTTAATGAATTAGGAATAGGACAGAAAGGTTGACAAATAGGGTGTATAAACTTTGGGTGGAAGACAGAAAGGGTAGGGGATGTCCTAGGAATGGTTGGAGGGAGGGGATGCAAGAAGCTTGTGCATACAGCAGGTACGTATGAGAATGTTAGATAGGAGTACATGGAGGCAAGTGGTTTTTTTATGGATATATTGTTGGGGTGTTAGCAGGGTAAAGTTTAGGAAGGAATTCAGGGAAAATCAGTGAGCTAGATTTGAGTCTGGGATGTGGGAAGGGCAGTGCCTTCACTCTGAAGGAGGGGTGGAGGAGTTGCAGTCAGAAGGCAATTTGATTGTAATGTCAACACATTTCTGGAAAGACAGCATTTGCATGAATGTTGGTAAATGTGTTTTCTTGTTTGGGTCACTGTTCTTGGAGGAAGACAGCCATCATGTTTAAAAATAAGATATTTGTAAATCTGGTAATGTACCATAATTATTTAGAGCACAGTATATTTAAATGGAAGTGCTAAAGTCATAGGAGTCATACAGTACATGGGGGAATGAGAAGCATTCAGATTCAATCCAAGGAAGGGGAGGATAGATCCAATTCCTTGCATCAGGAGTCCCTCATTGGCATAAAAAAACCTTCCTTGAGAGGGTGATATACTATGGCTGATACTTATTATGGGTGAAGACTAAAAAGGAATACATACATGTCATGATATATGGTTGTTATTTATTAACCTCACTAAAGCTGCATTTATATTTCTTCAACAATAAACCAAACTAACAAAGCCATTACAACCTGCTGAAGTTTTGCTTTCAGCAAATATATATACGCAGACTGCGTATTCATATTCATTGTAAGAAGTAAACTTGTTTCTTTATAAAATGCTGCACTTTGGGAGATAAAAGGCAAATACGGTAAAGTATATACTTTATTAATATATACAAGCTCATTAATAATTTGTATAATGTACACAAAATTTTTACATATTATTATCATTCACAAAAAAACTACCTTCAGAACTACCGTACATTATGAATAAATTTATACATTTTTAATTATAAAATAGAAATCATGATCCATAATATAATAAACTTAAAACATTTTTGCTGGTCTGGTCTATATGATGCTAAAATAAACAATTTCAATAAAATACAATCAATCTACAATCTTCCCACTTCAGAAAAATAAGTACGTACTGTAAAGCTTGGTTTAGAAAAACATGTACACAAACACTAAGACACATTTATTAGAAAACGTTTCGGTCCTGGGACCTCGATCTCTTCAGTCCTGGGATCAAGGTCCAAGGACCGAAACTTTTTCTGATATGTCCTAGTGTTTGCTTACATGTTTTTCTAAACCAACTTGGTGGTATTTATTACCAAGGTTTATACCATATTGTAAAGCTTATCTTTAACTTTAAATTACCAGTGATGTCAACTGGGGCACATGGTGTTGGTAAAACTAGGAAGGTAACAGATTTATTATACTTGTGCACATCTACTGTATCTCTAGAGCAGCCATGGGCAAACCCCAATCCAGTCATGTTTCAATCTGTCCCACAGAGCAATATTTGATTCAGCATTTCATGTAACTATTATGCAGAAATGCTAAAACTGTATAAATTACATTTCCCAGGAAGCGCTACAAGTTTTGGAACAAAACAAATGGTACAACTAAATATTTCTACATAACAGCTACATAAAATAACACCCCACAGGCCGGCTTAAAATATTACCAAGCTGTAAGTTCATTCATGCCTGCTCTAAAGTCATGTGGTGATCAGCAATATAAAAAAAAAAATATGTAAAACAAATTTAAATGGTAGGCAGAAATTTAAGATTTAACAGACTTGAAAATGAGAAAAAATTTTGGAATAAAAAATACTGCATTGTTTTATGTTGCTGCTAGCATTAACAGGTATAAAAGTCCCATTAATTCATAAATACATACAGTACAGTACTTTAATGCATCTTTTATTCCTACAATTTCCACAGCAGCTTAACAGCATTGACAATGCCTACATCTGTGTAAATGAAGTAGCAAAGGCCACCCAAGGTAAGGAAAGACAGAGCAGACACAGCACCTACTGCCAATTTAGGAATAACTTTACCAAATGTACCAGGTCGAATGTAGTCTATAACAATTGCCTCAATGCCCCTGAAAGGAAACAGTGCATACATTTGAGACTCTATAAACCAGTAAAAAAAAATTAATTTCAGGAAGAGTCATACCACTAAGTCCAGATCTTCAGCAAATATTAAAGGTTACTGAGCAGTCCTGACAGTGTGGGAATGGTTAATACCTTTGAAATAAGATACAACATATCTACACATTTCATCAATAGAAATTAGGTTAAATCGTTGCTGCTACAAAAAATCTATAAATTACCGTAATGTTAACAAAGTCTATGTGGTTGTCATGTTTATCATAATTCTTTAGTAAATTTGGTTCCTCTACCCAGTAACCCAATCATATTTACATTCTAAAGAAGATAATTTTTTCACCGGGTTGTAACAAATAAGGTACTCTGCAGATGTGGAAGAAATTATATAAAGCATAATCAACAAGAACATTAAAAAAATCCTGCATAAATAAAGCAATATGTGGGAAACCATCAAAACAAACTAAAGAAGCCGAGTGCTACTGTGGCAAGTTCCAGTTATGGGAGATTCCTTCCAAATTTTGTTAATATTTTATATTAAAAAAAAATTGAGACTTCCAGATTTATGAGTAATATATTAGACATTAGAGTTTTTGCACCTGTATTGCCATACTCAAAACTCATTTAAAATACACAGCTAATAAATACTTACCAGTGTGAATGAACAGTTATAGAAAGAGCCAGAAAGTACTCTACAGATGGTGTTGGGAAGATCACTGCTGCTGGGATGGCACCCAATAGCACCACTGAAAGGATTCGCTCTGCAGTCCAATGCAAAACATGGTCATGACCAGCTTGTTCGATCTCAGGAGGACCTTTAGTAACAGGTGATACGCTGAAGGGTTTTGCCTAAAAAAAAATTATAATAATCCTAAGTTAATAATACATACATCAAAAAATTAATATTACTGTATAAGATACACTATTTATAAATGCCACATAACTTTTTTTTTTTTTGCTATACTGTACTGTATCTTTCTTTAAAGGTTTCAGGCAATCACAGATGCACAATTTTACCTGTAACTTATATTTAAGTGTCAAATGACGATCTCTTTTTCAAAATATATATACGGGCTTACCTGATATGGAACAAGGGCTTGAGAGCTAACTTGTGTTGCTGTTGGTGGAATTATTCGTGAAGGAACGAGATACAGGCCATTTAACCGTAAAGAACCAAAGCAGCTTCCAACTTTACCTGAAAATATTATTTGCTTTACACACTATTTCATTAGTGAGATATGCAGAAGAGGGTCTCTGACTGTGGCTGAAATATACAGATGTCTATTACCTGTGTTTCTTATTTCTGCCTGCATGCTTTTTCACTTTATAGCTATAAAAGTTTGGAAATCTGTAACTGAATTAAGAAACTTAAGACTAAAGCTAAACAATAACTAACCACACTGCAGAAAAAAAATTGTAGAATACAGTATACATATACTATATGTATTTAACATAATGAACAGGGTGTCCACAAAAACACTCCCTGATTTCAAACAGGTATAACAAGTAACTTTATAGTAATAATCTTTCACAGTTAGTAGCTTCAGATGCAGGATTTCATTCAATTTCATGTAGTATAGGGTAGCATTAAAGGCACTCAATATGCGCCCCTCTGGTTGCTCGGCAAACTAATGTGATAGTCCAGTTCAGTCCAGATGCTCTGCAGCATATCTGGTGTTATCATGTGAACTGCCTCAGTGATTGAAATTTTCAGCTCCTCCAGGGTTGCAGGTAGTGATGGTACATAAACTATGCTCTTTACATATCCCCAAATAAAGAAGTCACTATTTTCTGCTCCTCCAGGGTTGCAGGTAGTGGTGGTACGTAAACTGTGCTCTTTACATAGCCCCAAATAAAGGAGTCACTACCAGTTAGGTCCAGTGACCTCGCAGGCCACTTGCAGAGGTCACCAGTCCCAACTGTTTGTAACTTCTTTCTTTGGGGGTACATGAAGAGCACAGTTTACGTACCACCACTACCTGCAACCCTGGAGGAGCAGAAAATTTCGATCACTGAAGCAATTCACATAACTCCAGATATGCTGCTGGGCGTCTGGACCAAACTGGACTATCACATCGATGTTTACCTTGTTAGGTAAGACACATATGCAACAGTTAGGTATCTTTATTTTGAAACGTTTCGCCTACACAGTAGGCTTCTTCAGTCGAGTACAGAAAAGTTGATAGAAGCAGAAGAGACTTGAAGACGATGTAATCAGTCCATCACTATTAAAGTTTTGAGGTGGTGAGTCCCTCAGTCTGCAGAAGAGCATTGTTCCATAGTCTGAAACAATATGGAGTTGAAGTGACAGGATGGAGCCTTATATAGCGCCAGGAGGTGAGACGTAGGTCACTAGTAGAACGCAGATGTTGGGAGGTCAGATCCCTCTCAAATCCAGCCGTTCTCACTAGTAGAGGTTGTCGAAGTTAATTTCAGGTCTGTACCAAGAAATAAAGATACCTAACTGTTGCATATGTGTCTTACCTAACAACCTGTCAGTATTTTATACCATTTTAATGTTCAATCTGTCAGACACTGCAACACAAGGGTATCTTGGTACAGACCTGAAATTAACTTCGACTACCTCTACTAGTGAGAACGGCTGGATTTGAGAGGGACCTGACCTCCCAACATCCGCGTTCGTTCTACTAGTGACCTACGTCTCACCTCCTGGCGCTATATAAGGCTCCATCCTGTCACTTCAACTCCATATTGTTTCAGACTATGGAACAATGCTCTTCTCCAGACTGAGGGACTGACCACCTCAAAACTTTAAGGGTGATGGACTGATTACATCGTCTTCAAGTCTCTTCTGCTTCTATCAACTTTTCTGTACTCGACTGAAGAAGCCTACTGTGTAGGCGACACGTTTCGAAATAAAGATACCTAACTGTTGCATATGTGTCTTACCTAACAACCTGTCGGTATTTTATACCATTTTAATGTTCGATGTTTACCTTGCAACCAGAGGGGCGCACAGTGAGTGCCTTTAATGCTACCCTATACTACATGAAACTGAATGAAATCCTGCATCTGAAGCTACTAACTGTGAAAGATTATTACAATAAAGTTACATGTTATACCTGTCTGAAATCAGGGAGTGTTTTTGTGGACACCCTATACAATAACAATGCTAAAATAAGACACACTTGTGCAGAAGTTATATTGACTGCTATAAACTTTATTTGTAATATCATTTTCATCTTCATTATCTACATAATTCTGTTTTCATTGTATTATCTATGGTACAGTAATTTTTAATATTGTACATAATGCACATGAATGATATACATGTACATGTGTGATATATTAGGTTAAATACACAAAGACCCTAATATAAGTAAGTAAGTAAATTAAGTTTATTCAGGTATACACAAATACAGTTACATAGATTATCATACATAGCAGCATATGTGTAGAGAACCTGGGATAACCCCAAAAAGTCAGACAGACTTATTTCTATATATTTTTTAGCTATCCTTTGTTAAACTGAAAATTGTAAATGCTTCATATAATTAATAAATAAAAAATTTAATAGACATTAATTCATACCCAGGTGTTGCACAGGTCTTACCACATCACTGTTAACCTCTCCTGCAATACATGTGCTTGTAATTTATTGATTAGGTTAGAGGAAAACACTCTTCAAATTATTAATCCAGGACAATCTAAAAAGACAGTGTGACTTATTTCTGTTGGAGTTCTTCACTTTCCTTACCAAAAATAATATAAAACAGCTGACCAGTATCTGGGTACCTTTTACTGCTAGGTGAACAGGGGCAGCAAGTTGTAAAATTAATTTATTATAGTAGTATATATATCATTGTAATAATAATAATAATAATAATAATAATAATAATAATAATAATAATAATAATAATAATAATAATAATTTATTTCAGGATGATACAATGTTTGTACAAAGGTGAATGACATTTGGGTGTACCTGCAGAAAGCCACTAATTATGCAGAACATTATGAGCAATCTTATCACAGAGTCATTGCAGATATACAAAAATAAAAAAATACGATGACTTACCCTAGGATACCCCTACAATGCCTCAAAAGTATATAATTCTACTGGAATACCTATATTGTGCATGTTACTTACATTGCATTTAAACATATATCACTTAACACATTATTTTTAAGTGACTTATGGAAATAAGTCACTTGGATTATCCTTGGTAATTTATACTGTTTGATTACTGTATCTGTGTATCTGTACTTATATAAACTTATTATTTTAAGTCGTGTGCCATGTAACCAAAATAGATGAAATATGATACCTTAAGAGTGGGTAAAATTAAATTATTTGTATGCTATGCAGTTATATTTAGTTTAAACCAAAATAAACACGTCAAGCAACAACAGTAATTAGGTTTAAAACACTTAATGTAATCTTTGCTAATTAATCCAGCTGGATTTGAGAGGGACCTGACCTCCCAACATCTGAGTTCTTACCTCTTCTAGTGACCTACGTCTCACCTCTTGGCGCTATATTAGGCTCCATCCTGTCACTTCATCTCCATATTGTTTCATTCCATGGAACAATGCTCTTCTTCAGACTGAGGGACTGACCACCTCAAAACTTTAAGGGTGATGGACTGATTACATCGTCTTCAAGTATCTTCTGCTTCTATCAACTTTTCTGTACTCGACTGAAGAAGCCTACTGTGTAGGCGAAACGTTTCGAAATAAAGATACCTAACTGTTGCATGTGTCTTACCTAACATAATAAAGTTCCTAACGTTGTATAACTGTCTTTGTTATACAACTGTGGGTAACCTAACCCCTGTTTTAATTATACCAAAAGATTTAAACAATTTAAACCAGCCTTCCTCAAGCTACGTAAATTCAGTTACACATATATTGTTCTGTAACATTATGTAAAAGAACATTGCAACATATGTGATACACATATAAAATTCTTGACTTGCAAATGAACGCTATAGTTATGAGGGTGTAAGAGAAAGTCTGCTGGGTAAGGGGATAAAACTTACAATGTCTGCCGAGGCCCCTGAGACCCACCTGCGCCGCCATATTTGTTGTTGTTGGAGGTGAAGACTTAAGGGCCACAACTGGTCACACTTTATTTAACTTTATTCACTTTGTCTGACTTTATGGGTTATCCTAGGTGATCTACACATATTATGCTATGTATAATATTTTATGTAACTGTATTTATGTGTACCTATACCTGAATAAACTTGCTAACTTTTTATCTCCCGCTCCTTGCGGATTGATGCTTTATTCAACCATGGAGGTTGAAAGAAAGAAATTGTACTCAGATTAAAAAAAAAAAAAGAATTAAAAGTGGGCTCCACTGCTCAAAATCTGGGAAGAAGATGATGCGTATATGTACTTAGTTATCTGGTTCGTAGTTATACTTTTATTTTTGTAAGCACATTAATTAATGTGCTGTTGTAACTGCCCTGAATGTTCTGCATAACTAGGGTCTTTCTATAAAGTATATCAATAACATCATATTTTCTGTATCAATTGTAAGCCAGTCTTTATAGAAATAAAGTTTATCATTTATCAAGGATGATGACCGACTTCCTTAAAAGCCGCAGAATGTTCAAAAAAAAAAAAAAAAGAGCTGATACATGGCGCAACACAGACTGTCGTGCCGGCAAATAGGAACAAAATGTTATTCAAAATAATAGGATATTATACCACCGATACCCAATGCAGAGCGAGATGGCCATATTCTACCAATGTTATTTTCTTCGTGTGGAAAAATTACGTGATCCGTGTCACCACCTGATATGGGTCTCCTAAATTAACCTATTAAGCGGTCCAGGCATAATGGCGGGGACACGCGTCTGACACAGGTGAAGCTGGGTACCTCATAATAATAATAATAATATAATTATATCTTTATTTCTACAAGTACATGTACAAGGTATACAGACCATAGCTGACATCAATGACATACTACTATATAGAAGGCCAATTGTTATGGTGAGCATTTCGGCCAAATTAGGTCAGTTTTGTCCCAGGATGCGACCCACACCAGTCCACTAACACCCATGTACCTATTTTAAACTGATGGATGAACAGGCACAGCAGGTGTCTTATGGAAACACGTCCCTAATGCTTTCCAGCAGTACTGGAGATTCGAAATCCAGATCTCAGTGTGAGCTGAGTGCGCTAGTGATCAAGGAAGGTTCCTAAATAACAAAAAGGCACAATACAGTGACTGGAACGATACACAAATAACCCGCACATAAAAGAGAGAAGCTTACGACGACCTTTCGGTCCGACTTGGACCATTGACTTTGTCAATGGTCCAAGCCGGACCGAAACGTCGTCGTAAGCTTCTCTCTTTTATATGCGGGTTATTTGTGTAAGGAAGGTTCCTTCATGGAAAAATAAACATAAGTAGTATAATGTGACCGTTTGTTGACAACGTTTAGCCCACAAATAGGTCTACCTAGGTGAAAGGTACACGAGTATTTATAGGATGGAGTCAGGTGGAGAATGCTGGGTAGGTTGGATCTGATAAGGACGTGTACGGGCCTGGCGGGTGTGTGTAGTAATGTGGCGACGGGTTCAGCTGTTACTGTGTTGAAACATTGTCAATAAAGGATCACATTATACTGCTTATGCATTTAATTTTCCATTGTGGTGGTATTTTATACCATTTATTTCCAAGGTTCCTTCATGCTGATGATGGGCTCTTAATCTAAGGAATTGGATCAGTGCCCCAATTCCTTGAACTAGAGCTGCATTACCCCTGCTGGTTTAGCATTCCCAATGAATGTAATAATAACTGATAGTCCTATGGTGGCAGCAGCAGCCACAGGACTCAGATTACTGAGCATACTCTGTCAAGGTCATTAGAGTAACCTGACACACTTGCCACCATGGTTGAAACTGTGCAAGAAAGGTATAAAATACCGACAGTATGAAAGTTTAGACACATATGCAACATGTCTACAATAAAGACATCCAGATGTTGCACATGTGTCTAAACTTTCATGGTTGAAACTACAACTATTATGTTAATAATTAGATTCCTCTTATCTAAATATGGTGTACTTCTAGATGTGTATCATCTACTATCATTCTAATATCTAATACTCGTGTTCTCTCCTTGAGGCAAATAACAAGCAAGCAACTAAGGACATTCTGAATATAAGTTAATGGATCCCAATGGAAATAAGTAACTGTGTCTGACTTTTCGGGTTATCCTAGGCAATTTACACATGTTACTATGTATGTTGATTGTACTTATGTGTACCTGTACCTAAATAAGCTTACTAAGGTTAACTTGTGCAAGAAAGGTATACAGTACCGACAAGATGAAAGTTAAGATATATGTGCAACACTTGGGTATCTTTAATGAGGAAACGTTTCGCCACACAGTGGCTTCATCAGTCCATACAAAGGAGAATGGTGAATAACAGGAGGAGTTTGAGGTAATCAGTCCCTCAGCCTTTAGTCGATGTGGTCAGTCCACCAATCTTAAAAGGAATACAGCATATGTTCATTATTCATTCATTAGGGATTTGCCGGTACTTCCGGGCCGGATCTTCTCCAGATGGCGACCCGACGGTGGTCCCCGGTACAGCATATGTGCGGAGAAGTAGCTTATATACCGTAGGCAGGAGAGGTGCAGCAGTCGTAGGTGGTATCACATTTGTCCAATGTGGAAGTAGGTCATGGTCAAGGGTTAGGCAATTAAAGAATTCCCTGTATTAAGATCCCAAGATGTTGCTGTGTCAGACAGCGATACCACCTACGACTGCTGTACCTCTCCTGCCTACGGTATATAAGCTACTTCTCCGCACATATGCTGTATTCTATTCAAGATTGATGGACTGACCACATCGACTCAAAGTTGAGGGACTGATTACCTCATTCTCCTCCTGTTCTTCACCATTCTCCTTTGTATGGACTGATGAAGCCACTGTGGCGAAACGTTTCCTAATTAAAGATACCTAAGTGTTGCACATGTGTCTAATTTATCAACTTAAAATGGGTACTTCAGTGGTAATCAACTGTTGCGAGCTGCATCCTGGGAGAAAATTAGTATTTAAATATGTAAGTAGTAATGCTAGTGGTGTCCCGTGGTTAGGCTGATAACGCACTCAGGGGTGGGTTGATTGCATTTTCTTGGACTGCAGGAAGGCCTTCGACACAATTCCTCACAAGAGATTAGTGCAGAAGCTGGAGGATCTGGCGCGTATAACAGGAAGGGTACTGCAACGGATCAGAGAATACCTGACAGGGAGGCAACAACGAGTCATAGTACGTGAAGAGGTATCACAGTGGGTGCCTGTGACGAGCGGGGTACCACAGGGGTCAGTCCTAGGACCAGTGCTATTTTTGATATATGTGAATGACATGATGGAAGGGACAGACTCTGAAGTGTCCCTGTTCGCAGATGATGTGAAGTTAATGAGAAGAATTAAATCAGATGAGGATCAGGCAGGACTACAAAGAGACATGAACAGGCTGAACACGTGGTCCAGAAACTGGCCTCTCGAATTCAACTTTGCCAAATGCAAAGACATGAAGATTGGAGAAGGGTAAAGAAGACCGCAGACAGTATAGGCTAGGTGGACAAAGACCGCAAACCTCACTCAAGGAGAAAGATCTTGGGGTGACCATAACACCGAGCACGTCTCCGGAGGCACACATCAATCAGATAACTGCTGCAGCATATGGGCGCCTGGCAAACCTGAGAATAGCGTTCCGATACCTTAATAAGGAATCGTTCAAGACACTGTACACTGTACGTTAGGCCCATACTGGAGTATGCAGCACCAGTTTGGAACCCACACCTGGTCAAGCATGTCAAGAAGTTAGAGAAAGTACAAAGTTTGCAACAAGGCTAGTTCCGGAGCTCAGGGGAATGTCCTACAATGAAAAGTTGAGGGAAATCGGACTGACGACACTGGAGGACAGGAGAGTCATGGGAGATATGATAACGACATACAAAATACTGCGTGGAATAGATAAGATGAACGGAGACAGGATGTTCCAGAGAGGGGACACAGAAACAAAGGGTCACAGTTGGAAGCTGAAGACTCAGACGAGTCACAGGGATGTTAGGAAGTATTTCTTCAGTCATAGAGTCGTCAGGAAGTGGAACAGCCTAGCAAGTGATGTAGTGGAGGCAGGAACCATACATAGCTTTAAGACTAGGTATGACAAAGCTCAGGAAGCAGAGAGAGAGAGAGAGAGAGAGAGAGGACCTAGTAGCGCTCAGTGAAGAGGCGGGGCCAGGAGCTGAGTATCGACCCCTGCAACCACAATTAGGTGAGTACATTGAGTGTTCGTGGTTCAATTCCCGACACAGGTGGAAACGTTGGGTATGTTTCCTTACACCTGCTGTCCCTGTTCATTTAGCACACCAGTTAGTCGACTGGTGTGGGTCACATCCTGGGGGATAACATTAATGAACCACAATGGAAATAAGACAGAAGTCCTCGATGATGTACTGACTTTCTCGGGTTATCCTGGGTTATCCCTCCCCAGGTTAAAAATCCCAACCAAATCCTACCTTACCCCCATTGTGACTTGACAGTGGTTTAGGATGGACCGAAGCGTCGTCATTAGGTTGTTCTTCTAAGTGCGGGTTTTTGATGAAAAGGTCACCTCAAAATTACCTCTTCATGCTTTCCACCGTCTCCAGCATTTAATCTGTGCTGGACTGAAAAAAAAAATGGATGGTTAAACGTCTCCATCAGCAAAAACACCTAGGTGCTGTACATGTGTCTAATTCACCATTTCCTTACATTTGGTGCCGGTATTCACCTAGCAAGTAAGTAGGTACCTTAGTGTGGTGTGGGTCGCAGCCTAGGAGAGAATATTAAGGATGGTGATGGAAAAAATAAGGACGGTATGATGA
Organism: Cherax quadricarinatus; assembly: GCF_038502225.1. Taxonomy (NCBI): domain Eukaryota; kingdom Metazoa; phylum Arthropoda; class Malacostraca; order Decapoda; family Parastacidae; genus Cherax; species Cherax quadricarinatus. The sequence continues at coordinate 6,285,240 of NC_091363.1, forward strand.
CGGTGGCTTTACTGGGATACCCTGGGTTACTAACCCTCCGGATTAATAATTTGAGAAAAAATTGTCTTGGTCTAAATTACAGTAGCATTTGCTTGTGAGATGCCGTGGCACTAAGATAGCGATGACTCCCCTTAAATAAAACCAAATGGAAAACGAAGGACTAAGACGTCAGATATCCTATAACCAATAGGAGGTTAGATAGTGTATGACGTCATGAACCTGTGAGCTAATAGGATGCTCTGGAGGATATGACATCATGACTCCTGGCGCTAATAGGAAGCTAGTGAGTGCATGACGCTACAAGTCTTGGAGCCAGTGGGAAGCAGAGGAGTGCATGGCGTCACTAGTCCACCCTAACACCACACAACAAACCTTTGTGATTGGCCACGTGTGTCTCACGGGTTGTTCTGTCTGACACCACCATCAGTAGTGACTCGCCCGAGGTGAAGGGAGGGCGTGCGAGTTCATAGTTCATAACGTTAGTCTGGCTGGTTATTGGGGAGACAGGGAGTGCTGGAGCACCGGAGACTGTTATCGTCTTCCCGTGACGTTGGGGCTTTGGGAATTGCCGACACAGTAACCAACACCAGGAGGTGAGCTGTGGATAAACATTTATGTTTGACGAATATTTGTGTGAAGTTTTCGTTCGTGTTCTGGATGTGTATATTGCAATTCCAAGTCTGATGACGTAACGTTTATTATACTACAATTTTATTGCTTTATTATTTAGTGTTATGGTTCAGCTTTTTTAGTCACTGATTATTCTGTCAGTATCTGAATAAATTACCACTGAAAACAGCTTATTGCAGCCGATGTCCGACAATTTCATCTTGTACCAAAAACTTTCGTCCTTTTGGGCTTGCCGGAAGGGGTTGCGGTCTGTGCACATTGAGACTGTTCTGGATCTTAGACCACGAGTATGCATGATTGCATTATATCCCCGGCTTATGCCAGCATAATGTGGTTATTGTTAGTTACCACATAAACAAGAGAGCGGCTTTGATCTTGTAGCAGCTAGCCAGTCTGCTGCCCTGCACTTAAAGCAATTTATACGCAGTGGCTGCTGAAATTAACCCAAAAATTGATTTCTAGTGAACTTTATACTGCAATAAAAAGCAACACACACATAATTTGATTTGTAGATTTGTGGGTTTGTTAATTAAGTGGTGTAAGTCTTGGTAGCACAGCAGCAACTCTGGGTGACAAGTATTGATAATTACAAAGTATGGAACGTTATGTCGAAGTTACTTCCCAACTCAGCATAAGCTAGGAGTCAGAATTTGGTGATGCGAGTGTTGATCATACGGAAATTCTATAAATGTTCCCTAAAACCCCCCCCTCAAGGAAGGTTCCTTGATGTTGGTGAGGGGCTCTTGATTTAGGGAATTGGATCTGTGCTCCAGTTCCCCGAATTAAGCCTGAATGCCTTCCACATCCCCCCCAGGCGCTGTATAATCCTCCGGGTTTAGCGCTTCCCCTTGATTATAATAATAATAATAATCCCTAAAACCCGCATAACGACTTCATTACACCATGACCTTGATACCACAAGGTCACACCGTACTTAAACTGCTTAACCCTGTGTCTTACTGTTTTATTCAGTACTGATCGCTCCCCTTAATCACGTGACTGGCATGTATTACCATGGCATAAACTTTTGGCATATGCCTTTTTTTCCCCAGTTACACATTTTTTTTATCAATACTGTGAAATCCATCCTGTGTGATGGAATATGAGAGGGAGACCTAGCTAGATTTTGTTCCTACAAAAATCTTAAAATCCTATGATAAACTTTTATGAGAAAAAGTTGGTGAGGAAATTGTGAATCTGTTGTACAAGTACACATGTGGTAATAAGCTTCCTCCTTGAATTTCATCACACTAGGAAAAAATCACACTTACTGTAAGAAAGTATTTTTGTATAGATGCTTTTGTCTTCCATCATCGTAGTATAGAATAATACAGTACTCCATTGGATAGTCTTATCAACCTAGTGCAGAGGCACATCAGAACCACCAGCTTCCAGTGTCCTTGTTACCACCACATCCTGTCCTCTGCTCACAAAACTCATAATATAATGTAAGTTTACGCTCTATTTTGTCATTATTAAGTAGACCTGGTGTATCACTAGGTATATAACGCTTACCGATGTATAGATTACACGTGCAAAGTTCGAAAGTTTTTAGATATGTATCTTAATAATTATAAAGTTGCACATGTTTACCCTGAAGCTAGTTATCATCTGTGTACCATGTTCCCTTCAAGGGAGGAGCTACCGTGATGCTGGTAGAGGGCTTTTGATTAGAGGTACTGGAACTACCTTTCATCCTCCTCGAATCACTCTGATTACCTCCCATTCCTAGGTGTATGATTCCTACGGATTTAGCGCTTCCTTGTGAATATAATAATGTTGACAAAGTGGAACCGACAAAGAAATCAGACAGGTTGTGCTTCAGAAGTTTTAGTAATTATTATAAATTTGGTGAGGTCAGTTTGTAATTGTGAATGTTGCAAGTCATGTCTGGGGAAGGTTTCTCCCTTTCGTGGTACCCATACCCATGTATAAACCTCTTTACCAACAGGTTTCCTGTGGGATTATCTGATGTTTATATTACACTGGTCGTGGTTGTCATCTTTATACGTACCACATTTTACCCCGGTGAGGAAGGACTCTTTGACTCAGAATTGGGCCTATTATGTACCCTTAGATCAAACCTAATTGTTTTTTTTTCCTCCAGGCACTGTATAACCTCTTCAGGTTTAGTGCTCTCTCATAAATGCAATTTGCATTTCTCAAGTGTTGGTCAAGATGAGCTTCACTTGATGCGTTTCTAGTTTCGCTGGACATAATTGCATCATGTTTAACATCATTGAAGTTTGCGATTCTGCTTGATTAGCGATTCTGCTTGATTACATTCTGTCGGAGGCAGATGATACCCAAGAATTTCCCTGGTGTAATAATGTAACCATTCACATTACGAGGTAGTTGTCAGGGACAGGAAATATGACAGTCAAGGATACAGATTATCCTCAACCTGCCAGTTGGGCTACAGATGATGATGTGGTATGTTCGTCTTTTTTTTTCCTGTTCTCGATAATCTTGAGTTGAATGGTGTATTATAGTTTTTGTGACTGGATAATTGTCGCCTGAAATATCTCCATGAAATCCGTAATACTACTTCGGTTGAGGGTCAATTATCCTAAATTCTGGCACAGGAGTTTTCAGTACTGATTGTTAGTTTATATTCTTCAAGGACTTTACTTTCTACTGAACTTGTAACATTAAAGATCACATACCTATTATAATCATAAACTAGAGAAATTCACAGTTGGAATAGGTCTAGCAATACTAAAAATCATTCCCCTGGAGGCTTGATTAGTATGACACACAATATGTATATAGTTATTTTAGGCTGAATAAAGTAAATTTATTTGTATTGGGCTTTCCCAAAATTTCATAACTTTACCTAGTGGGAAGACCTGACCATCAAGTGATCGTGATATTTATTGTACCAGTTTCATTTACTAATAATGATTCCTCATATTTTATTGTTGCCTGGAAAGAGATTCTGTTTGATGCCTTCCATCAGTGTGCCATCTCCTGGCAGAGCTGCAGAGATATTGATCACAGGTACTGTACGTGGTGAAAACAGTTTCTCATTAATGCTAGGCAAACAAATTAGAATGTGCCATACTATATTAACAGCTCGATCGCTAGCGCACTCAGCTCACACATTGAGGTTCAGGGATCGATCCCCGGTACGGCTGGAAACCTTAGGACGTGTTTCCATAAGACACCTGTCCCTGTTCACCCATCAGTCAGATGGGTACCTGGGTGTTAGTGGACTGGTGTGGGTCGCATCCTGTGACAAAATTTACCTAAGTTGCCCGAAATGCTCTGCATAACAAGGGGCTTTCTATATAGTAGATGTCATTGATGTCAACTAGGCCTGTATACCATGTACTTGTAAAATTTATTATTAATAATAAATTCAAACATTAGGTATACATAGTGTTCGACCCGCGTATGCATATTTAAATTCACACGCTGGATAATAATACACTTGGGTACTAAGCACTAGCAATTGGCAAATATCTAAAATATAAATTAGGTGACTTCTTAATCCCTTCCTTCCCGGAAAAAGATAAGTTATGCAAATTCTTGGAAAAGTAAATTAAGGTATTTTACATTACGTATATTTTAACCAGGTTGATTTTGTTTTTTAGGATAGTTTTGGTACAAAATAAAACTTTAACCTATCGAAGATTTGCCTAATTAGTTACTGTTAAAAACTAAATCTTCGGCGTTAAGCTTAAAGGAAAAGTTGTAATTTTTTTCGGAAACTCGAGACAAAATGAAACTCTATTAGAGATGAGGCTGATTTCGATGTAATGTGTGTGGAAAATACTGTATATATTTTCCGGAAATACAGTATTTTATATGTAAATTGATGGCCTATATTGTAGGCAATAAAAATTAATTCGTAAATAAATAAGAGCCAGCGATGGGTGAGCGTCGCTGGGGAAGGGACGCCATGGTTTTGAATGTGGTACAGGCACGCTAATGAAATGTGCATAAATTTTCGTCGCTCATGGGGTTATATTGGGCTTAAAACCTCTCGAATAGGAGCCGAAATTGTTGGATTTGCAGTCCTGCTTAACGTGAGCATTAAGCAGTTGGACAGGACAGCTTCAGAACCCCAGCTAAGTCGTCTATTTATGTTGAGATTCTGGCCAGTATTTTCTTCATATTTAGGCAGGGGGTTGGTATAACACTGTAATCTCCAGACTAATTGGCGAGTCTTATTATTATAAATTCGCCTTCTGTTACCTAAATGTGTATATGTAATCATTTATTAATTTTAATATACAGGCCATATATTTATATTAATGTTTTTACCAGAATTCCTGGTGATGTATATTTCATTTGAAATTAATATAGGTCCAGAGTGACTTGTGGAGAGATATTTATGATAGGTATCGTAGAGGGACATTTTTTTTGTGACCTAGATGTCCTAAAATTCCTACTTGTCTCTGTAACTTTGATAAAAAATAATTATCTTTGTTACCATTTACTGGTAAGTATCTTAAGAGTTACATCCAAGTAAATTTGATTTTCTACAATATCCATACGTTATTACTAGTACAGATTAAAGATAGACTAAATACTTATAACTATGGCCATAATTTTTTAAAGGGGTGAACTGGTAAGCCAGTGGAAGGGCTCGGTCAGATGACCAAAAGCTATAATATTAAAGAGCAGACAAACGATGTTTTGGTTAAGAATTAATGCAGCCATGGATACATGTGGTACTTAGTGCTTATACTACGTAGGTCATCTGACTGAGACCCGCGTTAGGAAATTCTTCTTTCCTGAATAACAATACTTAACCATTACGGGAATAAATGTTAACTAGCCGTATTATTCATGTTGATGTATACAATACCATTAACTTGATGAATAAGACGTGTGCAACACTGGTATTTTTATTGCTAAACAGTTTCTCCCGTGCAATAGGGACTGATCACCTCAAAACTACGTCTACAGTCTCCTGTTATGTTCGCCAGTATTCAGTTGAAGCCTGTAATGCAGACGAAACTTTTCGGCAATAAAGTGTTGTATGTTTTATTCACCAACTGCTGTCAGGATAATACAGGACCACGTACAAGTCATTGTGCAAAACAATGAAATCAAAGAAACATGTTTGTTAGGAAAACCAGGAAGTAAACACAGTATAATGATCAGACTTCATTCATACGATAAAAGAAAGGACCTAATTAAATCAGCAATTACAATGAAAAATGGAGTGTACATAAATGAGTGTCTAACAAGAAAACGTCAAAACCTTCTGTTCAGGCTGAGAAACAGGAAAACAAAATACCTCAGTGTTTCACGCGAGATGGGAAAATACTAGTAAGGAAAACATCAACAGGACAACAATATACCATCTCAAACGAACACGATTTCTCTACCTTCCTTAGAAAAGCTGTCATTTCTGTAACAGATTAGATAAGTGCCCTTAATACATATATACGTGTGGTGCATATAGTGTACCTGGAGTTTACCTGGAGAGAGAGGTCCTTACTATTATATTGTGCATTATTATTTTTATTATTTTTTCATCACAAGCTAATGCTAACTACCTCCAATACTTTTTTACTTTTCTTACTGCTATTAATTGCTCATAATTTTATGTTACAAGTCAAATCTTACTCCAAATTAATATTATTCATTGTTCTTACCTGTCCATTTAATTTTGTTTACCACTACTTGTTTTTTAGTCACTTTTTATTGTGTGTGCAATTAGTGTATATTCCAATTACTTTTTTTGCAAGTACCAAAACTATCTTTTGCTAGCTAGTACCAACTACCTAATTTTTTTTTTACTTTTTATTGTGCAATAAACTGCTCAACTTATTTAATATTACAAATCAGATCTTACTCCTAAACCAATATTATTTCATAGTGACTATCTGTCCATTTAACTTGTTTACCATTACTTAATTGTAGTCCCTTATATATATATTTTTTTCCTTTATTTTAGCTTTATATAACTACCTTAGCTCATATATTCACAATTGTTAAAATAATCAAGGTGCTATTCTCAGGTGCTAAAGTTAATAAGTTCACTATTTTGTCATTATACTCCAAAGCTCATTTATTTGATTACCACTTTATTGTTCACCACAACTTATATTAGTCCCTTTTATATTATAATTTTATATTATAATTCTAACTTTAAAGAATTACCTTTAAAGTACTACTTACCATCATATTCCCAAGCTCCATTATTTGATCATCACTTTATTTGTTCACCACAAATTATTTTAGTCCCTTTTATATTGTCTCCTTTATTTTAGCTTTAAAAAACTACCTTAGCTCATTATTTTTACATTTGTTAATTCAGGTGCTATTTTTTTTTAGCTTTAGAATATTTACTTTATTTTTTACTTAATTCTAACTATAGATTCACTACAAATCTTATGATTACAAGCATTGATCCTGATACCAACCTCTTATTTAAGGACTTAAATGATTCAAACAGTTACTGTAATTACTACACAGCAGAACAATCAAAGGCACTTCTCAGAGCCAACAACAACATAACTATCTTTAACTACAATATCAGATCTTTAAGCAAGCATTATGATGACCTCCTAGCATTACTAAATTCCTTGCATGCCAATATGTCCATCATTACACTAACTGAAACCTGGCTAAAGCCTGATACTACAGATGTCTATGCCATTCCTGGTTACACAGCCATACACAACTGTAGGCCAGACCAACAAGGGGGTGGCACTGCTATATACTACTCAGACCAACTAGAATGTATCACTATTACTTGCACAAGGGATGAACATGGGGAATATATAATAGCTAAATTCAAATCCAAATACCTACAAAAACCTCTCAGTGATAAACATCTACAGAGTTCCACAATCAAACATTAGCCAATTTAGTCAAAACCTAGGAAGTATGATAACTGATGCACGCATGAACAAAGATCACTTACTACTCTCAGGTGACTTCAGTATAAATCTCATGCAAGACCAGGACCCACACGTTACTGAATTCACAAACACAATGAGTAACTGCATGTTGCTACCAACAGTAACAAAACCTACAAGAGTTAGAGACTAGTGTTTCCCTACTTGACCACATCTGGACCAACACCATATCCCCTTTAAAATCAGGCATAATTACAGATAATACCACAGACCACTACCCTACTTTCCTCATAACTCTTGGTAAAATACCCCAAGACACTACTAAAGTCACCTTCAGACTTCACAATGAGGCAGCCATTAATAACTTTACAACAGCAGTAACAAACATTGACTGGCACACTGAGCTAGAAATCTATACAGATATTGACGAATGTTTTAATAATTTTCTAAAAAAGACCCAATACCTTTATAACAAGCACTGCCCTAAAAAAACTAAACAGATGACAGCTAAGAGGCTGAACAGTCCCTGGCTAACACCCAGCATTCTCAAATCCATAAATACAAAACACCGATATGAAAAACAGTACAGAATGGGTCACATAACCAGAGACCAAACAAAACGTTACTCGTCAATCCTAACCAGCCTGATAAGAAGGGCAAAAAAATTGTATTATGAGAACAGATTATCCAACTTACGAGGTGATATAAAAAAGACCTGGAAGACCCTATCAGAAATTCTGGGAACAAAAAAGATATCACGACATAGCGAAATAAAATTAGCAAAACCAGATGAACCCCAACTCCCATCAACAGAAACAGCAAACAGACTCAATGATTTCTTCTCCACTATAGGTCAAAACCTTGCCAATAAAATCCCAAGCTCAGATACCCCACCAAATGACTACCTCACTGGCAACTACCCGAACACTGTTCCTAGCTCCGACTAACCCATACGAAGTTTATTCTCTATAAGGATTACAATGTTGATTTTACAGAAATTTGGTTATTGTGTGGTTTACATGTTGTAAAATAGTGATTACAGAGTGTACCACTAGAACGCTTAGCATGGCTAGGCATTTCGGGCAGACTTAGTTTTATTCTTAATTGTAAAATACTACAAATTATGAGGTAAGTTGGTATTATGGCTAAGTGACTAAATACTAGTTTGTGAGTTTAGCAATGTGAATGCTTTTGTTTTGGCACAGTACATAGTTTCAGTATTGGAGTATCACAGGATTCATTATTTTAAGATTGAGATTAATATTTCTGTTTATGGTCAAATGAGTGAGTGAAAGTGTAAGTGTGAACCACCAGGTGGTATTCGTGTAGTTAGTTGACGGGGTGTATCAGGGAGATAAGATGTTTTCTAATGGTAGTTTTGAAGGTGATGAATGTGTCTGCAGTTCTAGAGTTCTCAGGTAGGGTATTCCAGATTTTAGGGCCTTTGACATACATTGAATTTTTGTAAAGGTTTAGTCGGACACGGGGAATGTCGTAGAGATGTTTGTGTCTGGTGTTATGCCTGTGGGTTCTGTCACAACTATCAAAAAAGCGTTTTAGGTCAAGGTTGATATTAGAGTTTAAGGCCCTGTAGATGTAGATTGCACAGTAGTAAGTGTGGATGTACTGAACAGGGAGTAAGTTTAGGTCTATGAAGAGTGGGGGGGGTGTGTTGCCAGGGATGGGATTTAGTGATTATTCTTACTGTAGCTTTTTGTTGGGTTATTATTGGCTTTAGGTGTGTTGCTGCAGTTGATCCCCAAGCACAAATAGCATAGGTGAGGTATGGATAAATGAGTGGTATAGTGTGAGAAGGGCATTTTGCGGCACGTAGTATCGTATCTTGGAGAGGATCCCAACCGTTTTGGATACTTTTTTGGTTATATGCTGGATATGGGTGCTGAAATTCAGGTTGTTGTCAAGGTATAAGCCTAGGAATTTGCCCCCATTATTTCTGGTAATTAGCGTGTTGTCAATCTTAATGTTAATTTGTGCATCTCCTGCTCTGCTACCAAACATAATATAGTAGGTTTTGTCAGTGTTAAGCGTAAGTTTATTGGCTGTCATCCAAGTCGATATTTTGATCAGCTCCTCATTCACAATGGTGTTGAGGGTGGCAAGATTAGGGTGAGAGATGACATAAGTCGTGTCGTCAGCAAAGAGAATGGGTTTCAGGTGTTGGGATACGTTTGGAAGGTCATTGATGTATATGAGGAAGAGCAGGGGACCAAGGACACTTCCCTGCGGAACTCCAGTATCAATTGGCCGTGTTGCTGATGCTGTGTCTTTAATGGTGACATACTGATACCTATTAGTAATGTAAGATTTGAAATAAGCAAGTGCATGGCCTCTTATACCGTAATGATCAAGTTTGTGGAGTAGGATGTCGTGGTCTACTGTGTCAAAAGCTTTTCTTAGGTCAATAAAAATTCCTAGTGGATATTCCTTATTTTCCAATGCTGTGTACAACAGATCTAGCATTTTTATGATTGCATCATTAGTGCTTTTATTTTTCCTGAATCCAAATTGGCAGGGGTTGAGTATGTTTTGAGCCGTTATAAATGAATACAGTCTCCTGTGCACGAGTTTCTCAAAGATTTTGGATAGCAATGGTAAGTTAGATATTGGCCTATAGTTGTTTAAGTCTGTAGGGTCACCACCTTTATGTATTGGTGTAACCCTTGCCATCTTGAGTAGTTTCGGGAAGGTGCTAGTCTCTAGTGACTTGTTAAAAAGTAATGAAATAGCATGCGAAAGGACATGGGCGCCGCTCGCTTGTACAGTAATGGTGGGACATGAGACAGATTCCCCGAGTTATTTTTAAGTGACTTTATAATCTCGGTGACTTCCATGGGCTCAGTTGGTGCAAGATAGAAGGAATTAGGGAAATTCCCATCTAGGTAGCTGTATAGTCCTTGTGGCTTAGCGCTTCTTTTTGATTATAATAATAATAATCCCATCTAGGTAGTCCCCGGCATGGGCATTGGTATGTGGGATTTTACTGGCGAGATTAGATCCTATGGTTGAGAAGAAGTCGTTTATCTTGTTAGCTGTGTCAGTGGGATGTAGTGGTGTTATTATTATCAACGCACTGAAAAACAAGGCAGGAGATTTAAATACCTTACCACCCTTTATATACAAAAAGCGTCACAAGTACTATCACCAATCATTGCAACACTCTTTAACAAATCCATTGAATCCTCCACCTTCCCTACAGTTCTCAAAATAGCAAGGGTCACCCCGATCCATAAAGGAGGAGACCAAACAGAGTTGAATAACTATAGGCCAATATCCAATTTACACCCCCTCTCAAAAATCTTCGAAAAATTAATTCATAAACGAATCTACTCCTACCTCATCTCCCAAAACATTCTCAACCCCTGCCAATTTGGATTCAGGCCTAATAAAAATACTAATGATGCTATTATACACATGCTAGAACATATATACACTGCAATAGAGAAAAAAAGAAGTCCCACTGGGGATCTTCATTGACTTACGTAAAGCTTTTGATACAGTTGACCATGACTTGCTCCACGTAAAATTGTCACACTATGGTATTAGAGGGCACTCCCTCAACTACCTCAAGTCTTACCTCGGCAACAGAAGCCAATATGTTTACGCAAATGGGGCAAGCTCTTCCGCACAACCAATTACAGTTGGTGTCCCACAGGGAAGTGTCCTTGACCCTCTTCTCTTTCTCCTATACATAAATGACCTACCAAATGCTTCGCAATTACTCAAACCCACACTTTTTGCAGATGACACTACATACGTCTTCTCTCACCCGAGCCCAGTCACGCTAGCCAATACTGTAAACACTGAATTACAGAAAATATCTACCAGGATGAGGACTAACAAACTTACACTAAACATTGACAAAACCTACTTCATTCAGTTTGGTAACAGAGCTACAGATGTACCTCTTAACATAACGATAAACGGATCACCTATCACAAAGCTAACAGAGGGAAAATTCTTAGGAATCCACCTCGATAATACTCAAATTTCATACACATATACAACAAATTTCTAAGAAAATTTCCAAGACTGTAGGCATACTATCGAAGATACGGTACTATGTTCCACAGTCAGCCCTCCTGGCCCTTTATCACTCTTATTTACCCCTATCTCACCTATGGAATTTGTGCATGGGGCTCAACAACAATTAACCATCTCAGACCACTAATTACCCAACAAAAGGCTGCAGTTAGAATGATGATAAATTCTCACTACAGGCAACACACTCCACCAATATTCAAAACACTCAACCTACTCACCATACAAAACATCCATACTTATTATTGCACCTATTACATACATAGAACACTTAACTCTGATATTAACCCTCCCCTCAAACATCATCTTGCCAACCTCAACAGGACACATGACCATAACACAAGGCACAGATCACTCTTTGATGTTCCTCGTGTCCATCTCACGCTATGCAAAAACTCAATGCACATAAAAGGCCCTAAAATCTGGAATTCATTACCTGTAAATATAAAAGAAACACTACCTGTTTATAAATTCAAGTCTCTTCTCAAAGTTCACTTACTCAAAACCAAATAAATACTGAATAACTGAACCATATAAATTGTATATCCAAAATGTTACTCACAATTATATCACATAAATGTTAAACCTAGGACCCAATCTAACTTTATTTTTTTTAAATACACTACCTAACAGAATACTCCATTCTACTGAATGAACAGCAATGCATGCAACCATATGACCTGTCTTTGTAATACTCATTTGTGCTTTATAGTTATAATGATTTCATCATTGCTTAGTTAATCTTAAGTTAATTTTAAGCCAGCCCGTAATGCTATGCATATAAGTGGCTTTGGCATGCTGCTCTTACCTGTATTTTTTTTGTACCTCTGTATGTATGCTAAAATTTCTAAATAAATAAAAATAAATAAATTACTAGGAGAAAGAAAAAAGTTCGTACAAGTTTACTTAGGATCTGTGTAAAAATGAAAAACCACCTAGAGGCTAGGAAGTAGAGTAGGGAAAATGTTGATGTAACTGAAGACAGGCAGACTTAGCAGGAATGGAAGAAAAATACATGGTTGCCCGTATGCATGACGTGTTGTAAAAATACATGGAATACCTTTTTAACTTTCAGTCCAGTTACAGTCAGAAATGTGCGCGCGCGTGCGCGGGCGCGGGCTTTCCTCCAAGAGTATGTATCCTACATGTGGTAATATATGCATACACACGCCCACTGGTATCTGACTCAGGCTTGTTCAAACTCCCCTGGCCGAGCACCTCTGTTTTTTGTAATTATTTTTTAAACATTCAAAAGTTATAAGGAGCAATATTTACTCCCACGGGAAATGTTCCACCGTGTGCACAGTCGTTGCTGGCAAAATTCTAAATCTGGTGGTGCTGCTGCCCTCTACCTGCCCATCTGTCCAGAACTGATACTTTGAAGCAACGTCAATCAAAAGTATTTTGTCTAGACTTATTTCATGGTTGATGGGGAAGGTAGATGGGTACCAGAGATGTTAGCTGTAGTGCAGCTTAAATTAATTGTTTTGGCAAAAAGTCAAGAATATTAAAGAGCAGACAAACGATGTTTTGGTTAAGAATTAATGCAGCCATGGATACATGTGGTACTTAGTGCTTATACTACGTAGGTTTTCTCTCAGATTTTGATACTGTGACATAACATGTCCACAGTGTTCTGTTACCCTATTTTTGTCATTAATCTGTTAGGTAATTCTTAGTACATATATGTTTATTCTCAAGTGAACGTGTTTAAACCATAGCGTATCATGTTGCAAACCTGATTCAACCGGACCTTGATTGCCGACAACTGGAAATTTATAATAGAATAGATAACAGTTCTAGTGGATTAGTCGCTAATCATTTGCTTGAATGATGTAAATCTTATAACTGCACGCTGTCACTAAGGCTGTAATTAATTTGTACCCTAACTCTGGTCCCTTAAATAGGAATTTAAAAATAAACTGTGTATATATACACTAAGCTAAAAACAATTGCGTGTATGTACACTAATGGATCAGTTAACCAGTTGCATAGTCATCACGAAGCCTTGTGCAGTATCGTTTACGTAATTATTCGAAATTTAACTATCATGAGCAAGTTAAAATGTATATAAATGGCTAAATATTACGTGTTATGATTGTGGCATCAGTTCAGTCCCACACACACTTCAATATTAGTTGTTGAATAAGTCAGTTACTAACGTAGAGTTAATATACAGTTAACTTTGTTGCAGTTTGACTCCCATAGCTTCTGTATTGTGAAAGAGTTTGTTGATATATATCAGAGGTAAAGGTACATGATTAGTACATAGGTAATTGTCTTTAAAGTTATATTGACAATTTGTCATAATGTACCCAACCACTGTAATCACCTGTAAGCCAGGTTATTAGTTATATAACCCTTGTGGGTCATACAACTCGGCCTTATGAATTTCATATCGTATGTTAGCGTCGTCACTCGTTATAGTAATGTAATTGCACTTAGAAGACACTACCAGCACTTTGTTTTTCTTCTAAACGAGGGCTAAGATATTTTTTTTTGTATCAAAGGAATTGATTTGTTTTCCTTTAACAGATGCCTTATCAAACAATAATAGGTTAAAATATGTTTAGTAGTAATTTAAAGTTTGTAAAGTGTCTTTTTCCCGAAGGGAGGTTCCTTGACGTTGGTGAGAGGCTCTTGATCTAGGGAATTGGGTCTGTGCTCCAGTTCCCTGAATGCCTTCCATTCCCCCCCTCAACAGGCGCTGTATAATCCTACGGGTTTAGCGCTTCCCCATGATTATAATGTAAAGTGCCTTGCTATAATGCGTAAATTCTGTTGAGACCAGCTCTTTCGTTACTCTGAGTAGTGGTTGACGGGGAGATCATAAGCCCTTGGTCAGGCGCCTGTCTGGGAGGCAGTAGGAGGACTCAAATATGCTCCCCACCGGGGCAACTGTCTTTATTTTACTTAGCAAGTTGTAGAATATTGTCCCGTTAAAGTTGAATCCCTGGAATATGGATCCGCAGATGATCTTGTATAATTTCCTCGAATATTTTTTTTGTTAATGCTTTGCGGATTAAGGTATTTACTAATGCATGCGAAGAGCAACAGGTGTGTGGGGAGAAGAGGAATGGTGAGGCATTTTGTTGAGCTCGAGTCCTCATTCTTCACTCTTGCTATCTTCCTGTTCCTGTCCTGAGCACAGGCTATGGTAGGCCCCCTTTTTTTTTTATTTAGACTGATCTTTGTCATAGTGCATTTTTTTTTCTATGGTTAACCCTGCGGTTCAAAACATCAGGAGGACTGACAGGGTACAAGGATGTAAAGTAGGTTTATGCGTTGGCCATGTTATCAAAGGTAATGAACAGGTACTCAGACTATGTATAGAGTGCGCTCTCTTGAAAATTTCTACCAAGGGCTTTTGGGCCATATTCATCGGTATATCTTTGGAAAACCTACTATATTATGTTTGGTAGCAGAGCAGGTTTTGCGCAACTTAACATTAAGATCGACAACACTCTAATTGCCAGACATAATGAGGGCAAATTCCTTGGCCTATACCTCGACAACAACCTAAATTTCAGCACCCATATCCAACACATAACAAAAAAAGTATCCAAAACGGTGGGGATCCTCTCCAAGATACGATACTACGTGCCGCAAACTGCCCTTCTCACACTATACCATTCACTTATATATCCATACCTCACCTATGCTATCTGTGCTTGGGGTTCAACTGCAGCAACACACCTAAAGCCAATAATAACCCAATAAACAGCCCCAGTAAGAATAATCACTAAATCCCATCCCTGGCAACTCCCCCCCCCCACTCTTCATAGATCTAAACTTACTCCACACTTACTACTGTGCAATCTATATCTACAGGACCATAAATTCCAATATTAACCTTGACCTAAAACGCTTTCTTGATAGTTGTGACAGGATCCACAGGCATATCACCAGACACAAACATCTTTGACATTCCCCGTGTTCGACTGAACCTTTACAAAAAATCAATGTATTTCAAAGGGCCTAAAATATGGAACACCCTACCTGAAAACTCTAAAACTGCAGACACATTCATCACTTTCAGAACTACAGTTAGAAAACATATCTCCCTGATACACCCCGACAACTAACTACATGATAACCACCTGGTGGTTCGCAATTACTCACTCACCCACTGACTATAAACCCAGAAATACTAATCTTAATCTTAAAATAATAAATCCTAACTAGTCATAAGTTTGTCTGATACTCCAATATAGACGTTTGTATTGTGCCAAAACAAAAGCATTCACATTGTTAAACTCACAAATTATGATGTAGTCACTTAGCCTTAATACCATAATCTGTAAGGATTTAAAGTTAAGAATTAATCTAAGTCTGCCTGAAATGCCTAGCCATGCTAGGCGTCCTAGTGGCCCCTTCTGTAATTAGTATTTTATAACATGTAAACCACACAATACCCAAAACCTGTAAACCCCACATTGTGACCCTTATTATTATTATAATCAAGGGGGAAGCGCTAAACCCGGAGGATTATACAGCGCCTGGGGGGGATGTGGAAGGCATTCAGGCTTAATTCGGGGAACTGGAGCACAGATCTAATTCCCTAAATCAAGAGCCCCTCACCAACATCAAGGAACCTTCCTTGAGGGGAATTGTGACCCTTAGAGAAAATTGAATTGAAAGTAACAAGGGGAGGGGGGTGATGTTAGATGGAGCTGACAGTGGGGTAAAGTGTACGAATGTTGTCTTGTGTTAAATCGAGCTGAATGACTGGTCCCAACATTAAACTTTAGAACTGGTCTAGGACCAGACCTAAAGTGTTAATGAAATATTGCAAGAAATAAGTTCAGAAAGTGTAGTACATAACAAAGAAAGGATAATAGTAACCATTTGTAAGTGTTAATGTTATAAATATAACCATAATTTTTAAAGGGGTGGACCGGTAAGCCAGGGGAAGGCCTCTGTCAGATGACCAAAAGCTCCAGCAGCAGGTCATCTGACTAAGACCCGCGTCAGGGAACACTTGTTCTGTTTCCTGACGAACCTAACCTAACCTTAATATGTTTACCCGCAGGACAAGATGGCTGGAATCCTGAAGGGGATTCGTGCTGCCTTTGGTGATGTAGAAATGGCACCATATACTGTCATGGCTGAGAGAGATGCAAGTATATTGTATGCTGCATTTGTTTGTCTTTAAGTGGTTAACCCCCAGTATTTCAGGTTTTTCACACGTGGAAAATTGTCAGGATTACTTGATTCTACTCTCAGCAGTGTCTTTTCTCACCTTCCCCTTTTTCCCATTGTTCCCTTCTGTAATTTCTCCATATCTTTTCTCCCTCCACAATTCTTCCGCCCATATCTCTTCTCCCTCTATAATTCTTCCCCCCCCCCCCATATCTCTCCTCCCTCCATAATTCTTTCCCCCCATATCTCTTCTCCCTCCATAATTCTTCCCCCCATATCTCTTCTCCCTCCATAATTCTTCCCACCATATCTCTCCTCCCTCCATAATTCTTTCCCCCCATATCTCTCCTCCCTCCATAATTCTTTCCCCCCATATCTCTTCTCCCTCCATAATTCTTTCCCCCCATATCTCTTCTCCCTCAATAATTCTTCCCCCCCCATATCTCTGCTCCCTCCACAATTCTTCCCCCCCCATACCTCTGCTCCCTCCACAATTCTTTCCCCCATACCTCTTCTCCCTCCACAATTCTTTCCCCCATACCTCTTCTCCCTCCACAATTCTTCCCCCCATACCTCTTCTCCCTCCACAGTTCTTCCCCCCATATCCTAGAGGGACTAGTACCGAACTTGCACACGAAAATCACCCACTACGAAAGCAAAAGACTTGGCAGACGATGCACCATCCCCCCAATGAAAAGCAGGGGTGTCACTAGCACGTTAAGAGACCATACAATAAGTGTCAGGGGCCCGAGACTGTTCAACTGCCTCCCAGCACACATAAGGGGGATTACCAACAGACCCCTGGCAGTCTTCAAGCTGGCACTGGACAAGCACCTAAAGTCAGTTCCGGATCAGCCGGGCTGTGGCTCGTATGTTGGTTTGCGTGCAGCCAGCAGCAACAGCCTGGTTGATCAGGCTCTGATCCACCAGGAGGCCTGGTCACAGACCGGGCCGCGGGGGCGTTGACCCCCGGAACTCTCTCCAGGTAAACTCCAGGTAATATCTCTTCTCCCTCCACAATTCTTCCCCCCCCATATCTCTTCCTCCACAATTCTTCCCCCCATATCTCTTCTCCCTCCACAATTCTACCCCCCATATCTCTTCTCCCTCCACAATTCTACCCCCCATACCTCTTCTCCCTCCACAATTCTTCCCCCCATACCTCTTCTCCCACCACAATTCTTCCCCCCCATACCTCTTCTCCCTCCACAATTCTTCCCCCCATATCTCTTCTCCCTCCACAATTCTCCCCCCCCCCATATCTCTTCTCCCTCCACAATTCTTCCCCCCACAATTCTTCCCCCCATACCTCTTCTCCCTCCACAATTCTTCCCCCCATATCTCTTCTCCCTTAACAATTCTATCTCTTCTCCCTCCACAATTCTTCCCCCCCATATCTCTTCTCCCTCCACAATTCTTCTCCCCCCATATCTCTTCTCCCTCCACAATTCTTCCCCCCATATCTCTTCTCCCTCCACAATTCTTCCCCCCATCTCTCTTCTCCCTCCACAATTCTTCCCCCCCATACCTCTTCACCCTCCACAATTCTTCCCCCCCCATACCTCTTCACCCTCCACAATTCTTCCCCCCCCATACCTCTTCACCCTCCACAATTCTTCCCCCCATACCTCTTCTCCCTCCACAATTCTTCCCCCCATACCTCTTCTCCCTCCACAATTCTTCCCCCCATACCTCTTCTCCCTCCACAATTCTTCCCCCCATACCTCTTCTCCCTCCACAATTCTTCCCCCCATACCTCTTCTCCCTCCACAATTCTTCCCCCCCCATACCTCTTCTCCCTCCACAATTCTTCCCCCCCCATACCTCTTCTCCCTCCACAATTCTTCCCCCCCATACCTCTTCTCCCTCCACAATTCTTCCCCCCCCCATACCTCTTCTCCCTCCACAATTCTTCCCCCCCCATACCTCTTCTCCCTCCACAATTCTTCCCCCCATACCTCTTCTCCCACAATTCTTCCCCCCATACCTCTTCTCCCTCCACAATTCTTCCCCCCCATACCTCTTCTCCCTCCACAATTCTTCCCCCCCATACCTCTTCACCCTCCACAATTCTTCCCCCCATACCTCTTCTCCCTCCACAATTCTTCCCCCCATACCTCTTCTCCCTCCACAATTCTTTCCCCCATACCTCTTCTCCCTCCACAATTCTTCCCCACATACCTCTTCTCCCTCCACAAATCTTCCCCCCCATACCTCTTCTCCCTCCACAATTCTTCCCCCCCATACCTCTTCTCCCTCCACAATTCTTCCCCCCCATACCTCTTCTCCCTCCACAATTCTTCCCCCCCATACCTCTTCTCCCTCCACAATTCTTCCCCCCCATACCTCTTCTCCCTCCACAATTCTTTCCCCCATACCTCTTCTCCCTCCACAATTCTTCCCCTCATACCTCTTCTCCCTCCACAATTCTTCCCCCCCCATTCCTCTTCTCCCTCCACAATTCTTCCCCCCCATTCCTCTTCTCCCTCCACAGTTCTTCCCCCTCCACAGCACCCCTCCATAATTTCCCCCAATCTCTTCCCCCCTCCACAGTTGTTCACCCATATCTCTTCCCCCTCCACCATTCCCTCATAATTTATATATTTTATTCTTATCCCTCGCCCTGACATGTACGGACTACTTTATAGAAAGCCCCCTTATTATGTTAAGCATTTTGGGCAGGTGTAAATGAACTTGAAACTACTGTACTTAATAGTTTATATAATTAGGTTTATTAGAAACCTGTGAATAGCAATTTTTGACTTTCATAATACAGTTGGATTTGATTTGAAGTTGGGTTTTTGTAACAGTTTGGTACTTTTGCAGTGGTGATTACTGTATCATGAATAG
The DNA here is from genome assembly GCF_038502225.1 of Cherax quadricarinatus. NCBI lineage: Eukaryota > Metazoa > Arthropoda > Malacostraca > Decapoda > Parastacidae > Cherax > Cherax quadricarinatus. The sequence continues at coordinate 6,304,742 of NC_091363.1, forward strand.
CATTTGTCATTACTTATCTAATTCACAAATCTGTATTCCTCATTGATCCAAGAAATGCCTTGTACAGTATATCCATTGGATTTTGTTAATTTTCAACTGTTTATACACAGGTTTATGAAGAGCGCATATATCCAGCCAGGAAGTGGGCGTGTATTACAATGGCAGGCTTGAGTCAGCAAGAACTAGTCAGTCCTATGTTTCGTGCCCTCTTCAATTATATCGCTGGCAAGAATGATCCTAGTGAGTAGTTAATAGTTTAATACGTATCTTTATTAAGCACCCTCATACCCATCCTGTGGGCAGTAGTCAAACCTAGAGTATAACTTCCTCGTTGGCAATGACTAGTGTAGTATATTATGAGTATTGTATTTAATAAATAAATTTCACGCTACAGTATTTACAAAATACAGTAAGTGCTAAATATTTAATTTTTTATTTTTGGTCTTTAGAGTAAGAAAAAACAAAGTTTATTAATTTCCTTGCATTTTTTTTTCTAGACATCAGAATGGACATGACCTCTCCTGTGACAACTTATGTAGTGCCAGGAGCTGGACCAGCATGCGAGTCCACTTTCACTATGGGATTCTTAGTGCCTGAGGAACATCAACAGATTCCACCACCTGCAGCTGACAAGACTATCTTCATTGAGGAACGTCCAGAATTAACAGTTCTTACAAGGTATGTTTGGTTTTTATATACATGTAAATATTAGCAGTTTGGAGGGATATGTTGTGTATCTTTATACGTATATGCTTCTAAACTGTTGTTCTGAGCACCTCTGCAAAAAAGTGATTGTGCGAGTGTGGTGAAAGTGTTGAATGATGACAGTATTTTCTTTTTGGGGATTTTTTTCTTTTTGGGTCACCCTGCCGCAGTGGGAGATGGCCGACTTGTTAAAAAAAAAAAAAAAGTAAATATACTGGTTGTCTCCCATGGAAGTAAGGCGACCAAAAAAGAAAAGAAAAAAAAAACCTAAGCAACACATTCACTATTATTCAGTGAGTTGTTTTGCCATAAGTTTACAGACATGATTCAAATTCCCCTCATTCCCTTAATGTTTTATTCACACTCCAACAGCATGTAAAGGCATAAAATTTACTCCTTTGCTCTCTGATTTAACTTGCTCACAGAAGTCAGCTGGATGCTCAAGCACCTAGCACTAAAAACCTTTATACCCTCCCTCCCAACCCTTCCTGGAATGACCCATAACCCTCCTTCCTTCCTCCCCTAGATTTATACATCCTCTTTAGTCCTCCCATTCTGCTCCATGCTATAGATGTCCAAACCACTTCAGTAACCCTTCTTCCGCCCTCTGAATTATACCTTTGGTAATACCAAGCAGTTTTCTAATATTTTTGCTGTGAATTCTCCACATACTATTCACTGCTGCTAGCTGCTGCCTCTACAATGTTTTAAACCCATAGCTTGCCCTGTGTTGGTACCACTGTTAATCTGGTACATTACCCTTTTAGTCTCCATAGATAAGCTTTCTTTCCACAAATATCTCGACACATCTTCTGACATGTCCACTCTCAACCTCCTAACCTCTGATGTCTTCCAGATGCTTTAACTCTTCATGGTAATAATAGAACAAATTATTTTCAGGCGTTTTGGAGGATATACCAATGATGAGGTTATAATAAAAGAAGCTAAAGAACTTGCAGAGGCAATAAAGAAAAATGGAGAAATTGGAGTGAACTTCAATCAGTACTACGTTGCAGGATATGATCCACCCTTTAAGTTATTTGGAAGGCGCAATGAAATCTGGTTTGTTAAAACGAAGAGTACTGACAATCAAGAAGGAAAAGAATTGACTGCAAATGAAGATGAGAGCAAGATGAAGGAAGCAAATGGATCTATTGTCAAAGATTCTGAAGATATTAAGAAAGGTGATCAAAAGGATGAGTGAAGTTGATAAATAGCAATGGATGGGGTACAACAGGAAATAAAAGGCTTGAATATACAAGTAGGTTTATATGATTACTCCTGAAAAGTTATATTTACTAGTGGAAGTAATGACTGTGATTATATTGCAGGTGTAAAAAAATCACTGTAATGTTAGGTATGTTCTAGTGGCCTTATAGGTTATGTCAAAAGGATATAATTGGCTTTAGAAGTTTTATAGTATGTACAGAGTTGACAGCTTTAAATTCTATAGTAAAATGTTTAATGTACATTTTTCTGCCTTTGATTGGCATGGATTATAGGTGCAGAAAAGTTTTGCTACAGCAAAATGAATATTCTCACCCATATTTTCTGTGGATTACATGTGATTGCTAAACCAGCATGCAAGATTAAAAACTGGAAAATTCTATCTAGTATTTAAGCATAGATAGGGTCATTACTTGCAGTATTGGGAAAGTTTACTCAGAACAACCCTGTAAATCATTTGGGGGGGTAGGAAACCAAATGAAAATATAAAAGCTTGGATTATAAACTCAGCTTTAACATTTAACTTTTTGCAGTCAAACTATCCCATATCTCCATTTTGCAAGCTTAATTAGCCAAACCCCCCCACCTTCTCACTATTATTTTTTTCACTTCACAGAGTTGTTTTCCTCATGCAATTTTAGTGCTTACAAGGTTAAGGATCTGTGGTTGTAATTTGTAATTATTTTGATCACGGTATTTTAGATGGTTCCATTTATGTGTAATTTAATTTTTTGAATGGGCCATGTTCTCGCATGCAAATTAAAAAAAATCCAAATATAGGAAGGTCTTTAACTTGCAAACCCCACAAGTTACACACTTAAAAGCCAATTAAAATGGTATATTATTTGAGTTTAGGGCTATAACTTGTGTGAACTTGCCATATTATTACAGTATGTTACCATTGAGAAATGGTACAAATGTCTGAAATATTCTTTGTACTATTGTTTTTCTATACAAAATTTGTTTGCAAGTGAGACACCGAGAATAGAGTAAGTCACTTTGACTTTTTTGGGTTATTGTAGGTAATTTACACATTTGTTACTATGTACGATAATTGTACTTGTGTGTACCTGTGCCTAAATGAACTTGCTTGTAAGTTTGGGGTTATACTGTAGCTATGCGAGATGATAGAAGTGCATTGAACATTCATGTTGCTAGTGATAAAATGTTTTAGTACATATGACTTTTTCAAGCTTGAACAATTTGCCTGTAACTTAAAAGATCATGTTAAGTTTTGCTAACTATTTTCTCAGTATTTACAAAATTGATCTTCCAAATGAGAATATAAATTGATAAAATCTATTATGCTAAGAGGATTTAATAGGATTACTTTAAGAAAGAGATCAAAAGAACACTGCACTACATATGAACATCATCTAATTTAGAGGATACAGTTGATTGTCTAGATTTTAAAATCTCTTGGTTCTTGTACTTGTCCCTAGAATGGTGCACATTTTGGAAAAATATATAATGTAGGGACCAATTTTGTTTATTAATATTAAGCAGGTGACCCAAGTAATTTTATTCGGGTTTCTTTCAACGAACCGGCCACATCCCACCGATGCAGGATGACCGAAAAAGAAAACCAAGAGTTTTCCTTACAAAATTTAGTAATTTATACAAGCGAAGGGTTACTAGCCCCTTGCACACTCTTATTCAGTTATCATGCATGAATTAAATCTAAATTTTTTTATATAAATGAAAACCTGAATTCTCAAGAGTTCATCACCAGTGAGTCTCTTATGTCTATTAAATATTCCTCTATTTGGAAGCTGTTTAGAATAGATTTAGCTGTTGCACTAGTACGGTATAAAACTTTACCCATATTTATAGTTTTGTTAATTTGCTGAACTGTTAACCACAATTTTAAACAATTTATTGTAAATGCTTAATCTTGATGGATGTTCTTGTTGTATTCAGTATTGTTTTGTTGTGGGTACTGTTGTTGGGTGGACAGTAATTTTTTCATCCTTTCTCTTCTTTCTCAAAGATACTGATCAGCTTTTATATATTTTTAATTAAGATAAATTGTTAAAACACTTGTGATTTTGATTAGTTTATAGTTTTTTTAATTTTACTCGCCAAACTTCTTTGTTGTGTTGTTTAGATCAAAGTAAACCAACTTAATTTATAAATATGCTAGCAGGAAATGTAAAATGTTAAATTATTATTTTAGCAAAGTAGATGCGATATTTTTTTACTTCACCCCTCTTAAAAGAATCTCACGAACTTCATTGTACACCACTTTTGTTAAAGCATTCTCATTGTTGCACTTCCATAGAGGTAAGGTTATTGCATATGTTATTTTTTGTAATAAACTAGTTGTACTGTATAGTCTTGTATGAAGCTCAATATTAAATAAATCTTATTCTTCAATTAATTTCTTTTCCTTTATCCACACATGCCCTCATTCTTTATACTGCTCTTTACCTGTATGGTTCCCATATTCCTGAATAGGATATGGTCAAATTTCTGGGGTTTTGTGTTTGATTGCCAAAGGTCCTGGAAGCCTCCCTGAAAGTTGCTAGTCATAACTGCCTGAATCTTTGAAACTCCATCCTGTCTTTCATGGAGAGCTGAGACAAACCATTCTTTGCCTTCATTCTGCCCTAATCTTAACCGGACTATGGTGACCCAGCTATATTCTTCAACCTCTCCAGCAATTAGTTCCAAATTTGATTGATCCCATTCATCAAGGGTTTGATTGTCTTGGGGCTTTTCAGTCTTCACCAGTTGAGAGCACATATGCAGAAGTAAATGCCCCATCTTTGCAAGATCAAAGCGATGTTCATTGTCTTCGTTATTTTATCAGTTTCAATGACTTACCCTTTGTTGGGTCCCTGGTCATGTTGACGTACAGGGCAATGAACAGGCAGACACTGCTGCGCGGTCAGCAGTACATGACCTACCAGTTTCATATAGAGGTGTTCCATTTCTGGACTATTTGGCTGTAATAGCTACCCACCTTCACACCCGTTGGCAACAACGTTGGTCAACTCTGCTCGGTAACAAACTTCATTCTATTAAACTGAGCATAGGTTACTGGCCATCTTCTTATCAGTGCCGAGGTTGGGAGACTACTCTCTCCCGCCTTTGCATTGGCCACACTCGTCTTACTTGTGGGTATCTCGTGGAGAGGCACCCTGTTCCTCTGTGAGCAGCGTCAAGTTCCAGTATCGATTAGCCGCATTCTGTTAGACTGCCCTCTATCAATGAGAACGCAGAATTTACCTCCAATGTCGCCTCTACGCTCTACTACTCTCTCTTTACCTTCCCTTCTTGCTGATGGACCCTCCTTTAATCCTGACTCTCATTGACTTCTTGCCAACAACTGATTTACTCCACAAACTCTGATACCTTTTGCACTCCCCTCAGCCCTTTCTACCTCAATCTCTTGTTGCCCTCTACCCTTTCACCATCCACTGCCCCGCTGTTCTCTGTAACCTATTACTCATCCCTCTCCCTTTTGCCACCTGATACCCTCGCTTCCTTCCTGCCCTGCAGCGCTGTATAGCCCTTGTGGTTTAGCATTTCCTTTTGATTATAATAATGACTTTCCTGATCCTTCTGCATATAGAACAGTAAAGGATATTAGTAAGGCTAGTTTGTTGAATCCCTTTCCCCATTTATTATGCCCTTTTCCTCTCCCTATTCATTCTCTACTGACTTCCCTTAATTTGCCTCCCTTTTATATCCACCCTGCTTCTTGCTTTTCTCTGTCCTAATGATTCATGTTTGCTCTTCCCTGCTCTTAACTTGACATTTTTAAAAAATAATTCATTGCACTAACAAATTTGCATGCTGCAAAGAGTGCAGGAGGAAGCAGGGTATGGAGTTGGTCGTGTGGGGAGTTTTATTTCTTGTTGAGAGTAGTGCAGCACTCTAGATACCCTGTGTAAGAACAGGCATTTTGCTAGTTTTTTTCTTTCTTTTCTCCCCCCCTCCCAAGTAGTTAATATGTTTTGCCCATGAAGGTCTTGAGCTAGGGAATTTGGCCTCTTCAAGGGGGGCTCCTTGGAGTGGTGAAGAGGCTCTTGGTCTGAGGAATTAGACCTGTCGGTCTACTTCCTCAGACCGAACCTAATTACCCCCCAATCCCCCGTTCCCTATCCCATCCTCCCCTTTTTCCTTCCCTCCTCCTCCTCCCCACCCCTTCCTTTTGCCCTTCATTTTTTTTTTTTTTTTTTTTTCCCTCCACACAGGCACACAAGTTCCTAGGTAGGGGAAAGGGTACCGGGGTCCATCCCATTCCGTTGAGGTTCTTGGCGGTGGCGTAGTTTGCCGTGGAATCTGGATTGCCTTGGGATGTCCTGATCCCTCTCCGGTATCCCGGAGGGTGGCTTTGGGTGTCTCTCGGGCGACGGGTGTATCTCTGGAAGCCACCTTTCGGATTCCGGGGGTGGTGGCCGAAGGAGGTATGCTTTGTGGCGGATTTCCGGCCGCCCTCTCTTTTGTCCACCGAGGTAGCTCGGCAGATGTGAGGTTGCTATCCCGGATTGCCGGTTTACTGGCATGATGGGTAGGGTATGGCACGGGTTCCATGCTGCATCTGCGCTACTTGCGGTGCTGAGGTCCTCTTGGGCGCGGAGGGAGATTTCTGGCCCTTTCATTCCTCCTAGCAACTATCCCTCCCCGGTCCCCCCTTCTTTTATTCTTTTTTTTTATTTTTATTTTCTTTCTTTTTTTTTTCTTAAAAACAAAAAGAAAGAAGTAACCTAACCATGGCAGCCCTAGTCCATGAACCTGCTACCCCCAGGCCCCTTCTTGATACCGCACCCCGTTCTGACCCCGCCTCGTCTTTGGACCACTCTTCGGACACTCCTCATGCCTCTGTACCTCTTGCCGGTGCTGTTTCCTCACCCGCTTCAAGTACTGAGGCCTCGACTGACTCCTTCGATTTATCTGACCTTCGCTCTCCTCTGACTATGCTTCCGGCCTCTCCCTCTACGGTGCGGCAATTTTCGAATCGTCGGCCCGTTCCACGTCGGACCAACTCTGGTCCCACACCTAAATGACAACGACAATTACCTGCTGATGATACTTCTCCACCTTCTCGTTCTTCTCAGAAAAGATCGACATGTCCTTCACTACCTTTCCACGCTCAGTTTCAGACTGCACAATGGACTAAATTCTTCACTTTACGACCGACTTCTTCTACTGCCTATCTTTCTGACCACAGTATTGGCAAGGCACTCCTACGCCATGTTGGTAAAGATATTTCTTTTCATGCTCTTAAGAGTGGTACGCGCATCGTCACCGTACAGAATGCTACCCAGGCTCATGAGCTTTCTCGTCTTTCCCATATCGATACTGTTCCTGTAACTATTGAAAAGCATCATTCCCTCAATTCTTGTAGTGGTACCATCATTCTGCCCCATACCATAGTTCAGCAAAATTTCCAGACATGTGGCACTAACATTCTTGAACAGCTGGAACTCCAAGATCTCCCAATCCTCAAGGTAGAAACTTACATTCTTCCTGCCCGCGGGTGGAGACGATACCCTAGCAATGTGGCTCTTTAACTTTTGACAGCCGTGAACTCCCATCCTCAGTTTATGTAGCAGGACATCGGTTACAAGTTCGAAAGGTGATCCCTACACCGCAACAGTGTAGAAATTGCTGGCGATTTGGCCATCCAGCGAAATATTGCAGATCTATCGCCGAATGCCCAGTCTGTGGTGCCGATGACCATTCTAATACGTCTTGCAATCGACCTCCCTCTTGCCTTAATTGTCATGAGGCTCACCCTTCGTACTCTCGCCGTTGTCAAGTCTACTTAAACGAGCGGGAAATCCGTTACCTCAAAGAGACAGAAGGTCTCCCTTATGCCATGGCAGTTTCTCATCTCCACCTCCAAGGGAGACTACCTTGTGTTTCTTATTCCCGTGTTTCAAAACGTCCCCCCACTTCTGGTATCCCATCTTCTGCACCCACCTCTGTGGTTACCTCTCCCATAGTCACTCCTGTAGCTAATTCTTTTGCTGTCCTCGGCTCAGACGTCCCTACTTCAACGTCTCAGTCTGATCTTGCTTCTTCGTGTTCTCTCTCACAAGCCTCAGTAGCGACGAGATCTCGTATGACACCTCCTCCCAATCGTCCCTCTGCTTCTCAAAAGTCAAAAAAAGGTTCGTTAACACCTCCTACCCATCTTCCACCTCATTTTTTCCTTCCCTGTCTCTGTACCTGGTTCTCCCCCTCTCACTGGCTCTGTTACAAGTGTAGAGGTTCACCCTCCTCCTCATACTGTACCTTCCTTCCCTGTTCCCTCCCAAGTTTCTTCCTCTTCTGCCACCTCCCAGGTTTCTGCCTCTTCTGTCCCCTTCCACGCTTCTCCAGTTTCCTCCACCCTTCCGTCCCTCCCTACCTTGGTACAGTCCATTACAGTTCCAATCTTTACTCATCCTCCCCCTACCATTTCCAATATTGTCTCCCATACGACGTCTCTGAATTCTGAAACACTTGAAGCAATCTCTGAATATATTGCAGAGACCAAACCATCAATGGACACTGATCCACCCTCCGCTCCTTCTCTCTCCTCTACTCCATCTGCGCAACTCCTTTCTTCACAGCGCACCGTTCCTTCGCTGCTTGAACGTTTTCCACTGCCTCCGCATGTGGACTTTTCTAACCCCTCTAGTCCGTAGGAACCCTTACCTGCGGATTTCAGGTATCTTTATCATTGCCAATCATGGCCTATTTACAGTGGAATATACGCGGCCTCAGGGGTAATCGGGGTGAGCTTCAGATGTTACTCTCCCAGTTTTCCCCTGTTGGTGTTTGCTTACAGGAGCCAAAATTACACTCTGCTGTTATCTCTCCCATCTCAGGCTATAATTTATTGTATTCTTCAGATCCTTTTCCTGATGGGACCTTTAATGAAAGTGCCCTTCTTCTAGGCACTGATATTCCGTACCATCAGCTATTTGTTCGTACTTCGCTGCATTACACAGCAGCCCGTATCCACTTGCATAGGTGGTATACGCTCTGTTCTTTATATCTCTCTCCTTCTCAGGCATTATCTATTCTGGATATTGCCTTTCTTGTTTCGTCATTACCACCACCGATTCTGTTACTTGGTGATTTTAATGCCCACCATTTCCTCTGGGGGGGGGGTCTCACTGTGATTCCCGTGGCATTCAGTTAGAGGCTTTTCTTGCCACCCACCCCCTCCATGTTTTAAATACAGGTACTCACACCCATTTTGATCCTCGGACTCACACTCTCTCTTGCATCAATCTCTCAGTCTGCTCTTCCTCCGCCGCATTAGACTTCACTTGGTCTGTTCTTCCGGACTTACATGACAGCGATCATTTCCCAATCATTCTTACTTCCCCTTCATATTCACCACCTCTTCGCATCCCACGCTGGCAATTTGATCAGGCAAATTGGAACCTTTACTCACACCTAACTGTTTTTAGAGAGGTTCCTTCTTCGTCCTCCATCGGTGAGCTTTTACACCTCTTCTCATCCTCCGTTTTAACCTCAGCTTCTCATTCTATTCCCCAAACTTCGGGCAGGCATTCTCAGAAATGCGTGCCTTGGTGGTCTCCTGCTTGTGCTCGTGCAGTACGTTTGAAATGTGCTGCATGGGGCAGGTACCGGTACAACAGAACCACAGAGAGACTTCTTGAATTTAAGCAGAAGCGTGCGATCGCTCGCCGTGTCATCCGTGACGCTAAACGCACTTGCTGGCGAGATTGTCTCCACCATCACCTCTGCTTCCTCTATGAGTGCAGTCTGGAAAAAAGTACGAAAACTGAGTGGTAAACATTCTCCTGACCCGGCTCCTGTTCTGCGGGTTGCCGGTGTTGATATAGCAAACCCACTAGATGTTGCCAATGAAATTGGCAATCATCTGGTCCGTATTTCTCAGGGACTCCATCTATGCCCCTCATTTCTTTCCTCAAAGTCTGCCAGAGAGTTAGCACCCTTGGACTTTTCTTCTCTCAGAGAAGAACAGTATAATGTGCCTTTTACACTTAAAGAACTGGAGGCAACACTCTCAGCTTGCCGATCATCGGCAGCTGGGCCCGACGACATTCATATTCGTATGCTACAACATTTACATCAGTCAGCCCTTGCAGTCCTATTACGCCTTTACAATCTTATTTGGTCACAAGGAGTTCTTCCACAGCTGTGGAAATCCGCCATTGTTCTCCCTTTCCACAAACCAGGCACTACAGGACATGAAACCTCCCACTATCGTCCCATTGCTCTTACCAGTGCAGTTTGCAAAGTGATGGAACGCCTAGTAAATAGACGTTTAGTGTGGTATTTAGAGAGACACAACAGTCTCTCCACTCGTCAATATGACTTTCGTAAGGGAAGTTCTACCATAAACCCCTTACTATGCTTGGATACGTATGTTCGTAATGCCTTTGCGAATAACCACTCAGTTATTGCCATATTTTTTGACCTTGAGAAGGCATATGACACAACTTGGAGGTATAATATTTTAGCCCAAGCCCACTCCTTAGGCCTTCGAGGCAATCTACCATCCTTCCTTAAGAACTTTTTAACTGACAGGCATTTCCGTGTTAGGGTTAATAATGTGCTCTCCCCCTACTTTATCCAAGCTGAAGGTGTCCCCCAGGGATGTGTTCTGAGCACAACACTTTTTCTCCTTGCTATTAATGATTTGGCCTCTAGTCTTCCATCAAATATTTGGTCATCACTCTGTTGATGACTTCGCTATTGCCTGTGCAGGCGCTGACTGTCACCTTATTACAGTTTCTCTCCAGCATGCAGTCGACCGTGTTTCCAATTGAGCCACCACACTTGGGTTTAAATTTTCCAGCACTAAAACCCACCAAATTACTTTCACTAGACGCTCTGTCATCTCCGATCATCCTTTGTACCTCTATGGCTCTCGTATCCCTGAACGTGATACAGTTAAGTTTCTGGGCCTCCTCTTTGATCGTAGGTTATCCTGGAAACCTCACATTACCTCTCTGAAGGCAACTTGCCACAGCCGGCTGAACCTCCTTAAAACCCTTGCTCATCTTTCATGGGGAGCTGATCGTCGAACCCTCCTTCACCTACATTCCACCCTTATCTTATCGAAACTTGATTATGGTGACCAGATCTATTCAGCGGCATCTCCTGCTACTCTCTCTAGCCTTAACCCCATTCATTACCAAGGATTACGTTTATGCCTTGGTGCTTTTCGCTCTTCCCCTGTCGAGAGCCTCTATGCAGAAGCGAATGTTCCATCCTTATCCGATCGCCGTGATGCCCATTGCCTTCGCTACTATGTACGCTCTCATGATCTCCGCAATCCTTCCATTTATAGAATGGTCACTGATATTAGTAGACATTATTTGTTCGCCGCCCCTGTTTACTCCGTCCCTTCTCTCTTCGCCTTCATTCGCTCTTGTCTTCTCTTCAATTACCACCTTTCTATGTACATGTAGCATCTCACTTTTCCCTACCCCCCTGGGAAGTTCCAGCTGTTCGAGTCTGTTCTTTCTCTCTCCCTTGCTCGAAAGCCCAACTGTCTACGGTCGCTTCCCGCTCTCATTTTCTTGACCACTTTCACTCTCATTCTCGTGCCATTGCTGTGTACACAGATGGCTCTAAGTCTTCTGATGGCGTAGGATTTGCAGCAGTGTTTCCGGACAGCGTCGTACAAGGGCATTTACTCTCTTCGGCTAGTATTTTTACTGCTGAATTGTATGCCATCCTTACAGCACTTACCCGTATTGCATCTATGCCTGTGTCATCATTTGTGGTTGTCTCAGACTCCCTTAGTGCTTTACAGGCTATACAGAAATTTGATACACCTCACCCCTTAGTCCTCCGTATCCAACTTTGGCTACGCCGCATCTTTACCAAGCATAAAGATATTGTTTTTTGTTGGGTCCCTGGTCATGTTGACGTACAGGGCAATGAACAGGCAGACACTGCTGTGCGGTCAGCAGTACATGACTTACCAGTTTCATGTAGAGGTATTCCATTTACGGACTATTTTGCTGCAATATCTTCCCAACTTCACACCCGTTGGCAACAACGTTGGTCTACTATGCTCGGCAACAAACTTCAATCTATTAAACCGAGTATAGGTTACTGGCCGTCTTCTTATCACCAGTGTCGAGGTTGGGAGACTACTCTCTCCCGTCTTCGCATTGGCCATACTCGTCTTACTCATGGATATCTCATGGAGAGGCGCCCTGCTCCTCTCTGTGAGAATTGCGAAGTTCCATTATCAGTCAGCCACATTCTGTTGGACTGCCCACTTTATCAACGAGCACGCAGAATTTACCTCCGTCGTCGTCTTTGCTCTGCTGCTCTCTCTTTACCTTCCCTTCTCGCTGATGGATCCACCTTTCATCCAGACTCTCTCATTGACTTTTTGACAACAACTGACTTACTTCACAAATTCTGATACCTTCAGCCCTTTCTACTTCAATCTCTTGCTACCCCCTACCCCCGTACTATCCCCTGCCCCGCTGTTTTCTGTAACCTACTGATCATCCCTCCTCCCTTCTGCCATCCAATACCCTCGCTTCCTTCCCTACCCTGCAGCGCTGTATAGCCCTTGTGGCTTAGCGCTTCTTTTTGATTATAATAATAATAGGGAATTTGGTTTGTGCTCTAATTCCTTGAAGTGACATTCCTTGCCCAGCTGCCGGTGAGGGTGGACGTTTGCTACACCTCTCTGACAGGCGCAAGTGCTAGCCAGGCTGTCACAATGGTGGTTTGGGTGCGCCGCAGAATTAACACTGTTGGCATAGAATTACTGAGAGGTACAATTAATCTAAGATTCGGCGTTGACGTTGTTGCCTCTGATTATTCGAGAGACATATGGGATTGAGGATTGCTACCTTTACGGTGTAGCCTTAAATGGAAACTACCGAATGTTCATGAAACTGCTGTCATCACAGGTGTATGAGGATCTACTCGATCATTATCAGGATGTTGCTATCGAGGTTAATGAGGACATCCTGGTAAAGATGGTCGATGTTTCGAGCCAATTTAAGTATGTTAAGTTACGTAATGTGCCTTTCGAGGCACATTACGTAACGTAGTGTGTTTGGGAAGTTTGGAACTGTACACATAGCTCAACAAGGCAAGTGGACGGCAGGGGCTTATGAGGGTTATCCAGAAGGTAGTTTTAGCCTCAAGATGACTCTGAGGCAACCAATACCTTCGTATGTGTTCTTAGAGGAATTTAGGACACAAATACTTGTAACTTGCGCTAGACAACGGAGAACTTGTAGACTGTGTGATGGTTATGATCACATAGCGGCTGAATGTGTGAGGCAGAGGACGGGCCAGGGAATACCAAGGAGTGACTTTTCGAGGCGAGGACCTACGGTGCCTGATCAGAACCGCCAGGATGGATGTAGGCGTGGTCGGTTGTGGAGTGAGGAAGTGGAGGAAATGCAACGTGAGGTGGAGCATGAGGGTGCAGTGAAGCAATTGAGTGCATCTGCAGAGGATGCGACGCCCGAGGTGGACAAGGATGGAACGAATGATGTAGAAATTGACGTAGTGCTTGAGACGGTTTTGCAGGAGATGCTCCCTAACTCGGAGGAAACCTTGACAGAGGTACAAATGGGAGAACAGGTACCGGGACAAGGGGAAGCAGGCGGGTCTGGAGGAAGAAATGAAATATCAGTTTTGCCAAGTAGTGAGAAGGAGCATGAGGTGATAGAGGTGGAGGTGCACAATGAGGAAGGTCAGGAGACAAGCATGGTGGAAGAGGAAGTGTCGAGGAAGCGGGCAGCAGTCACGTCTGACTCGGATGACGTCCTCACTCCAGCACAAAGACCAGGGAAAAAGGCGGGGATTGAAGGTGTGTGTAGAGGCAAAGAGAAAAAGAAATGCCAGCAAGGGGTTAGGAGTGGAGGGGGTGGGGTAAGTGCCAAGGATGGTGTGTATGAGGCTACAGGACAGTGGAAAAATGAGGTGGGGAAACGTGGGTGGAAAACGTAAGCAGGCCTAAGGTGTATGACAATGTTAATGGTTTATGTAATAGTGGTAAGTGTGTATGGTTGAGAGGACTGCTGTATCGTTACAAGGTAGATGTTGCTTTTATACAAGAGCATAACTTGAAAGTGGGAAAATTGCTGGAGGTGAATGGATATAGGGCTTTTGTAATTCCAATGACACGTTTAAAAGGTGGAGTAGGTGTTTTAATTCGTGAGGCAAGTCCGTTTGTTTTGCAACGGTTTGAGGGGGGGGGAGAGGGAAGAATAATGAGAGTGGACGGGTTGTGGATGCGTGAATGCCTGTCTTTTGTTGGAGTGTATGCTCCAGCGGAGAATGATGGGAGGGTAAAATCGGCATTTGTAAGGAATGATCTGGTGTATTTCTTGAGAGCGTTACCCAGGGTTGCATTGATTGGGGGAGATTGGAATTGCATAATAAGGAGAGTTGATGTGACGCCAGGGGGGGCGGGATATTTCTCAAACGTGTTGCGAGATTTGTGTAGAGATATTGAGGTACGAGATGCATTTTGGGGTGGAATAGGTGAAGTGCAACATATGTATGTAAGGAGGGACTATGCAGCTAGACTGGATAGGATCTACATAATGCAAGGGGTTTCAGTAGAATCTTTTAATACCATAGAAGCAATTCATTCAGATCACAGGGCAGTGGTGGTGGTGGCATGGGATTCGTTAGTGAAATGGTTTGAAAGCTACTGGAAATTAAACACGCGACTCCTTGAGGATGAGGAAGTGGAGGGGGGGTTTTGCTTCGTTGTGGAGGAAGCTAAGTGAGGAGGCAAAAAGGGTTGATAATGTTGTACGTTGGTGGGACAGTGTGGCCAAGGAGAGGATTCGTAGGTTTTACATGGGTGAGGGGAAGCGTATAAATCAACTAAAGTATGGATTAACAAATTATTTGGAAAGTAGAATAGGATACTATCATGAGCAAGGAGTGGTGGGAGGGGTATTCCAAACAGAGGCAATGGATGATCTGAAGAGAAGGTTAAGAGAGGTGCAGGAGGAGAGATTTCATGCGGTGCGGGTGCAGGCAGGAGTGGAGGAAGTGCTATGGGGGGACAAACCATCGGCATGTGTGTTGCGGAGGCAACAGCAGAGGAGGACAGCGACCACGATAGCGGATTTGGAAGCGCACTCTGAGGTGAAAGGTTTTAGGGAGGGGCAGGTGTTAGAAACAACGGAGGGGATGAGTATGTTCGCAGATGAGTGGTATGGGCAATATTGGAAAAGTAAAGGGGTAAATAGGGAGGATCTTGATGGGGTGTGTGCTGTAGAGCCCATAGCTCTGGGGAGAAAGGACAGGGAAGCTTTGGGTGGTGATATTGAAGAAGGGGAGATATGGAGGGCGCTTGTAGACATGCACAGGGGCAAAGCACCAGGTATTGATGGACTGCCAAGTGAATTTTACTTAAAAAATTGGGATCAGTTAAGGGGATTTTTAGTATCGCTGTTCAATAGAATGAAAGAAGGGGGAGTATTGGGCGAGAAGCAAAGTACAGGGGTCGTTGTGCTTGTGCCTAAGGGTAAAGTGCAGAGTACACTCAAGGATTACAGGGCGATTACTCTCATATGTGCGGACTACAAATTGTTCGCGAAGATTTTGGGGAATAGGTTAAAATGTGTAGTGGGAAGAGTAGTATCAAAAGGTCAACTAGGTTTGCCAGGACGGTCGATGGTAATGGGGCACGAAATCCTAAAGGGGTTTGTTGAGAATTTTGAGGGAACGCAGGAAGGAGGGGGTATGGTGGCGATTGATTGGCAGGGTGCTTATGATCAGGTGGAAAGGGAGGGTTTAAGACAGATCCTTAGCAAACAAGGTTTTGGGGATGAGATTGTGGGGTGGGTTGAAACGTTGTACAAGGGGGCAAAAGCGAGAATTCAGATCAATGGACGTGTGGGAAGTGTGGTGAACATGGATAGGGGCTTGAGGCAGGGTTGCCCGCTATCACAGTTATTATTTGCATGTGTGCAAGATCCATTTTATAGGTTGGTAGAAACCAAAGTGTGTGGGAGGGAGGGGTCGAGGGAGGGCTTGATTAGGCATCATGTGGTAGGTTATGTAGATGACACGACACTCCTAGTCCGGAAGGGAACAAGATTGAGTAAGCTGGGAGGGGTGGTTTGCATGTTTGGAGGGGCGACAGGTATGACGGTAAATGTAGAGAAAACAAAGATCATGGGGCTGGGGGCGTGGAGAGACAGAGTTGATTGGGACTGTGACGTGGTGAGAAGGTGGGAAGGGCAGTTATTAATATGTGGCATTTTGTATGGGGCGACCATACTAGGGAGGCGAATTCGTCGAGAATGGTGGAACGCGTGGAACGTCGGTTGGGGATGTTACGGCCTTATCACTTGACTTTATTGCAACAGGCGATTGTTATTAATGTATTGCTGTTCAGTAAGGTATGGTATGTAGCAGCAGTTTTTCCATTGATGAGGGCTGAGATTACTCGTATTCTTAGAGGTGTTTTTAGGTTCTTATGGGGCTCAGGATGTGAATGGATGAAGAGGGAGGTGGTGACTTTGCCGGTGAAGAAGGGAGGTTTAGGTTTGTTGGACCTGGGAAGGAGGGTGAAATGCATTTTCATCAGGTGGGAGTGGAAAAGACTAGGGGGACAGAGGGGGCCACACATGCAAAGGTTGCATGACATTTTGAGGGGAATGTATGGAGGTGTGGGGAATGGAGGGAGTGAGAGATTTTGTTGAGGGCACTTTTGTGGGAGTGCAGGCCAGAGAAATTAAAGGTGAGGGATTTATATCGAATATTGAGGGTAGAGGAGATGGCCCCAATTGAGCGGCTGTTCCCGATGTATGTATGGGGTGCTATATGGAGTCTGTTTGGTAAACTAAAGCTAGGGCCCAGGGTGCGTGAGATCACGTTTAAATTTTTACATGGGATTTGGCCTACTGGATCAGTCCTCAGAAATAGACGTGTCATAGAGGAGGGTTGGTGTGGATTATATGGGGAGTTGGAGACAGCCTATCACGTGGTATACTTTTGCGATTATTTGGGGAGTGTGAGGGAATGGCTGGGAAAAGTGGTCAGGAGGATAGGAGGGACTGGGATGTCGGTGTTGAGAGCACTAAGTCTTGATATAGGGGAGGTGGGGGAGAATGTAGCACAGGGTGTCGCTTATATAATGGTGGATTTCGTGTACATATCGTGGGGAATGAGAGGGGTGGATAATGGGGAGATGAGGAAACGAGTTTTAGCGAGGTGTTTTTGTAGGACAATGAATAGGAATCGGGAAATTTATGGAAGAAGATGGGAGGGAGATTTCACTGAGGGTTACAGGTCAATCACCGTTGGGGAGTTGCTAGAGTTGTGAGAGGGGGGAAGCGAGTTTAGATTGTTGTGTAACGCGTTCGATAAAAGGAGGGGTGTACCAAACGGGCTTGCCAAACGAAAGATGTTGGTTTGGCGTGCATGTGTGTGGGTGAGTGTTAGGTGCACGTGAGAAGGATTGTGTGTAATTGGGATGTGCAAGGGAGTACTGAGTTCAGGTGTTCTTTGTGTTAATTCATATTTGTTAATTAATGCCTTCTGAAGAAAACCTTTGTAGTAGCATATAACGCTGCATGGGACAGCAAAAAAGATAGGATTTGACTCCCATTGTAAACTAATTCAGGTATGATATCATGGTACTTAAGGTTATGTTAATAATATTATGGAAAGTCAAACACATCTTGTGATCCTGACTTATGCAACAATGTGGGGATGTCCAGAGGGGTGGGTATAGCAGGGACGGGGGTGGGTGGGAGTAACATGATTGAGATCATGTTGAGAGGGAAAAAATTAAGTGATATGCAAGGTGAGGGCTTGGATACATGACGGGTTTATAATTGTATGATTGGGTATGCATTTGTATTCTTGTGGTATAACATACCTATGTTTTAGGTGTATTGGGGAATGTATGATGTAGCTGTTGTGTCGTTTGGCATAGTGTATAGGAGGGAAAATAATCAATTTATTAGGCACGAGTTGTAATCTGTTTAGGGAAGTGGGAAAGGCCGGTATAAGTCACTATACGGTAGTATGTTCTTTTATTGGTTTTAACAGATGCATGCATCATGTATGTACTTATTAAATTGCTCTAGTTAAATTTATAACCTGATGTAGTGTCAGGCCAAGTTACTGGTTAGTACCATATACACTGTACCTTTTCTTTGTGAGCCTAGCCATATAGGTACATGTTTAGTAAGTGCTGTTCAAAGGCAAAGTTCATAATATGGTCAGGGATGTGTATATTAATGTATTGTATTTTTGGTGTAGGTGATTCTTCTATAACGTATGTTCAGTCATATGTATCCCTAGTGTGTATCTGTTAGCTTTTGTCTGTCACATGTAATGGGTTATAGGTAAACTGTATGCCGGTATGGTGCAACATTGTATGTTTTATGATTTAATTGTTTTTCACCCTTGGTTACAGGGTTCATTGTTGTAATGAAGTGTATTTTCAATAAAATATAAAAAAAAAATTCCTTGAATTAAGCCTGAATGCCTTAAATCATAGACAAGGATGTCAGCCACAGCACCGTGTCTTCCTTTGCAGATGACACCCGAATCTGCATGACAGTGTCTTCCATTGCAGACACTGCAAGGCTCCAGGCGGACATCAACCAAATCTTTCAGTGGGCTGCAGAAAACAATATGAAGTTCAACGATGAGAAATTTCAATTACTCAGATATGGTAAACACGAGGAAATTAAATCTTCATCAGAGTACAAAAATTCTGGCCACAAAATAGAGCGAAACACCAACGTCAAAGACCTGGGAGTGATCATGTCAGAGGATCTCACCTTCAAGGACCATAACATTGTATCAATCGCATCTGCTAGAAAAATGACAGGGTGGATAATGAGAACCTTCAAAACTAGGGAGGCCAAGCCCATGATGACACTCTTCAGGTCACTTGTTCTATCTAGGCTGGAATATTGCTGCACACTAACAGCACCTTTCAAGGCAGGTGAAATTGCTGACCTAGAAAATGTACAGAGAACCTTCATGGCGCGCATAACGGAGATAAAACACCTCAATTACTGGGAGCGCTTGAGGTTCCTAAACCTGTATTCCCTGGAACGCAGGCGGGAGAGATACATGATTATATACACCTGGAAAATCCTAGAGGGACTAGTACCGAACTTGCACACGAAAATCACTCACTGCGATAGCAAAAGACTTGGCAGACGATGCAACATCCCCCCAATGAAAAGCAGGGGTGTCACTAGCACGTTAAGAGACCATACAATAAGTGTCAGGGGCCCAAGACTGTTCAACTGCCTCCCAGCATACATAAGGGGGATTACCAACAGACCCCTGGCAGTCTTCAAGCTGGCACTGGACAAGCACCTAAAGTCGGTTCCTGACCAGCCGGGCTATGGCTCGTACATTGGTTTGCGTGCAGCCAGCAGTAACAGCCTGGTTGATCAGGCTCTGATCCACCAGGAGGCCTGGTCACAGACCGGGCCGCGGGGGCGTTGACCCCCGGAACACACTCCAGGTAAACTCCAGGTAAACAGGTGCTGTATAATCCCTACAGGTTTAGTGCTGCCCCATAATAATGTTCATGGAAGGAAAAAAGCTATATAATGCAACCAAGAACTACATGTCTGTCATGATGCAGGAACACCAATTAAGTGTTGCATGCTTGACCGGGAACACCAGAAACATCTCCAAAATTTGAATCACGATATCACTTTGGATGGAACTCTTCCATGTCTGAAATCCGAATATTAAAAAATGATTGGGTTAATGTTACTATAGTTATACATTGGTTGAGTTGTCCGCAGAACCCCTACTTGTAGAATACCTGCTAATTTCCCAGATGTGTAATGGTAATGGGGTCCAAATGATGTTTGTGGAGCTTTTTGACTACCATGTGAATTCCAGCTCCATGACCAAGAAATGTAACACCCCCACCAAGACAATTCTTTAAAGACAGTTTGGTATGGCTTCCAGGAGTTCCCTAGAGAGTAAAAACACAAGATTAATCTACAGTGCGGATGATTAAGATGTTAAGAGAAAGAAGACATCGTAGTGTAGTTGTTTGGGGAGGATGTGTTTTCACATTCCAGCAATAATGTGGCTGCGACTTGCCACCTGTTGCCAAAGTGGAAGCATGGGAGGCTTCTGTTGTATTCGCATGCTTTGCTTCATGCTCGCCATCCTCTTCTGACCCGTCATGGTTTTGCTTATAGATAACTAAATCCATAGCACGAAGAGGGGTACGAATCTTTACATCGGGTGAAGGCAGCAGCTCGGTGCTTAAGGGATCCCTACTATCCACCGCCAACTGAAAGAACTCCGTGGATCCTCGACAGTTTCTACTAATTATTACTTAATCCTTTCAATAATAACACCAGCTGGGCAGGAAGGGCAACTCAAGCTTGAACATTGTACACCAGATGGATGCCAGAATAGTCTGAGGCTACATTCAAGTTATCACAACTTCATGGAGAAAAATCAGACCCAAGTAGTTGTAGCTGTTTTTCCCTACCTCGGACTGAATGTGATTATTTCCCATCACCCCGGAGGTATATAACCCATGTGAGTTCAGCGCTTCCTT
Organism: Cherax quadricarinatus; assembly: GCF_038502225.1. Taxonomy (NCBI): domain Eukaryota; kingdom Metazoa; phylum Arthropoda; class Malacostraca; order Decapoda; family Parastacidae; genus Cherax; species Cherax quadricarinatus. The sequence continues at coordinate 6,325,191 of NC_091363.1, forward strand.
AATAACCTACTCGACTAATCTTAGAGGTCCTTTAAGGGCTTGTTTTTGTCTCCATCTTATCTTTGGATCAAACTATTTTCCCCATCCTTTAGAAGCTATATAACCTATGTGGGTTTAGCTTTTAGCCTTAAATAATATAAAGTTTTCCTTAATACCTCCGAGATATTTTTAATCTGTGGAAAATTGCATTTACTTGGATGTATAATTATATACATAACAGTAAATGAACAATGATAACTATTATTTATCAGTTAGACAAGTAGGAATTTGGGACACCTAGGTCGCAAAAAATGTCCCCCTTCGATACCTACCACTGTCATATCCACAAGTTGCTCTGGACCTATTAATTAAATGAAATATACATACACCAGGAATACTGGTAAATATATAAATTTGTGGACTGTATATTAAAAATAATAAATGGTTATATATATACACAATTACGTAACAGAAGGAAAATATATTTTAATATCACTCACCAATTTGACTGGAGATTAATGTATATCATACTCAGAAAACCTCACTCTAACTAAATCTATGAAAATAATGCTGGCCAGAATTACACACAAATCTAGAGAGCTTATCTGAGGTTCCTGGAGCTGTCTTGTCCAGTCGTCTGATATCTCAAGTTACGCAGGAATGCACATCCACCAATTTCGCCTCCTATTTGAGAGGTGTCAGCACAATTTTAATCTCTAGAGCACGAAAAATTCTTCCCCATTCACCAACGTTTGTACAAAATTCAAAACCAAGATGGCGAGTTTCGTCTGCGCAGACGCAGGCTTTCCGTTTTCTATGACATAAATATTATTAAATACAGTATGGCCATCTATTTACATATAAATACTAAATTTCTGGAAAATATATACAGTATTTTCCACATAATCCAAGAAGTTTGACCAGTTCTTCCCTACCATAGATAAAACGTCATACTATTTCCCATCCTTCAGAGGCTATATAACCCACATGATTTTAGTCTCTAGCCTTAAAAAAGGCAAAAATAGTTTACCATAATTCCTCTCGTGGGTTTTTGATACAAGTACACGTATATTTGATTTTTTTTCTCCTGTGGTAGACAGCAAGGCAGTTTGTCTTATCCCCAGAAACTATATAACCTACCTGGATTCAGCTTCTAGTCTTAAATAAGACTAAAGAATTTGTTGAATTCATTCCGAGGATGCTGAGAATGACTTCAACAACTTTCAGACCCTTTCCAAGATGATGTGAATGATTTCAATAACTTTGTTCATGAGGCACAAGAACCCCAATGGAAATAAGTCACTTCGTCTGACTTATTTTTTTCTTTACTATGTATGATGATTGTATAACTGTACTTAAGTATACCTGTACCTAAATAAACTTACTGACTTACTAACCCTTGTTGATTTAGAGCTTACTTACGATTATATGGACTTAGTCACTGACTGACATCTTAGCTGGTTTAATATTTTATTACCCCATACCCATCCTGTGGGTGGTAGTCAAAAGATTACAGAGGCACATAATGGGTCCAGGGACTCGGCCACAAAGTTTTGATAGCTGGACAAGCTACAGTGGTAATGTTAGCGCTTCTTTTTGATTATAATAATCAAAAAGGTACAGGCACACATAAATACAGTTACATATTTTGAACTACCTCAATTTTGTAAATCTAGTTAATCACTACAATTACCTAACCTTAATACCAGTATGATCCATATCCTGTGTCAATATAGAGTAAGAACTAGTATTAGTAGGCCCGAAATGCTTAGGTATACCTAGGCATACTAGTGGCCCTCTTTGTAACAAGTATTTTATAATATGTAATAATATCTTATAATATGTAAACCCCACATTGTAATATTAACAGAGAAATAAAGAATTTTAATTTTTAATATTTTAATAAATTATCATACATAGCAGTATATGTGTAGGTTGGCATGAACCTTGGTAATAAATACCGACAAGTTGGTTTAGAAAGACACATAAACAAACACTATGACATATTAGATAACGTTTCAGTCCTGGGACCTTGATCACTTCTAACATACAAAGGTAGAAAGACATTATATATAGGTGGAGAGTGAGGTGTGACTCATGGTGACCTGAAGAATGACATTGTGATGTAGTTCAACTATGCTTGGTAGGTCACTAAGGGAGATCTAATTTAACCAATTATATGGTCACACCTTACCTTGGCAAATAGCTGTCAGACACACCTTTTGGCTTAAGTCTGAGGTCTTTTGTTCTTGACGGCGTCAGGTCAAAACACGTGGTGCACACCCCATTGTGAGGGGGGGCTTGAAGGACCATATAACCTCAAGGAACAGCTAGAGCAGGGAGATTCGAGCGGAGCTGCTGCTGGTGTGCAGGGCTCGGGAGTAGGCTGCTGGAGTCTCTGGAGGAGACTGTTGGAGACATTAGGCACAGTACTGGCGTGGAGGAGTACTCGGCTGTGTAGGTCTTGGGACCTGTGGCTAGAGTGCGTGACTTAGTTCCTGTGGTGAACTGTCCTCTGAACAATATTGTAAGTTATATTCTATTTTGTCAGTTGATTGTATTCCCTGTCTCACTGCTTATGTGTACCATCCCCATTTATCTAAAAACCCAATAGATGTTCTCCTGTTCCCAAATATATTATTGTACAAGGACTTAATAATAAACTGTTTGAGTGGAATAGTAATATTCACTGTCCCCGTTATTTATTCTTTTATTCATTAATTTATTTAAAGTAGTGAGAGGGTGAGTAGTGTGGTGGTAGAGGTAATGAGAGGTGATGGTGTAGTCGCCAGTCACCTCACATTACCTCCACTAATCACTCGACTCACCTCTTCTTTTACCACTCCTGCCTACTCCCTCCGATTCACCTACCAATTTCATATAGAGGTGTTCCATTTCTGGACTATTTGGCTGTAATAGCTACCCACCTTCACACCCATTGGCAACAACGTTGGTCAACTCTGCTCGGTAACAAACTTCATTCTATTAAACCGAGCATAGGTTACTGGCCGTCTTCTTGTCATCAGTGCCCAGGTTGGGAGACTACTTTCTCCTGCCTTCGCATTGGCCACACTCATCTTACTCATGGGTATCTCATGGAGATGCACCCTGTTCCTCTCTGTGAGCAGCGTCAAGTTCCAGTATCGATCAGCCACATTCTGTTAGACTGCCCTCTCTATCAACGAGCATGCAGAATTTACCTCCAACGTCGTCTCCACTCTACTACTCTCTCTTTACCTTCCCTTCTTGCTGATGGACCCTTCTTTAATCCTGACTCTCTCATTGACTTCTTGACAACGACTGATTTACTCCACAAACTCTGATGATACCTTTCGCACTCCCCTCAGCCCTTTCTACCTCAATCTCTTGCTGCCCTCTACCCTTTCACCATTCACTGCCCCGCTGTTCTCCGTAACCTATTACTCATCCATCTCCCTTTTGCCACCTGATACCCTCGCTTCCTTCCTGCCCTGCAGTGCTGTGTAGCCCTTGTGGTTTAGCGCTTCTTTTTTATTATAATAATAATCTGATTTCTCCCATATTCCCCAATAATCCATTCGTTCATTCCCCCCCTACATGACAACATGTTGGGATGAGGACGGGTAGACGATGAGATCATGTGACTCCTGTGTTGTTGACTTGGTCTACCTGGAGGGTATTCCGGGGATCAAAGTCCCTGTGGCCCGGTCCATGACCAGGCCTCCTGGTGGATCAGGGCCTTATCAAAGAGGCTGTTAATGCTGGCTGCACGCAATCCAATGTACGAACCACAGCCCGGCTGATCCGGCACTGTCTTTAGGTATCTGTCCAGCTCCATCTTGAAGACAACCAAGGGTCTACTGGTAATGCCCCTTATTGCTGGTGGGAGGCTGTTGAACAGTCTTGGGCCCCATACACTTATTGCATTTTAGTGTACCAGTGGTGCCCCTACTTTTCACTGGGGGTACGTTGCATCACCTGCCAAGTCTTTTGCTTTCGCAGGGAGTGATTGCTGTGTGCATATTAGGGACCAGTCCCTCCAGAATCTTCCTGGTGGTGCTTAAGCCTGCTTGAGTATCATGTATGCTAATAAGAAATTTTGTGGTTTCTAGTGTTACGTTCTATTGTGTCAGTGACGGTGATTAGCGAGGCTTCTAGACACCGTCGGCGTCTGAGGTCGTGTTCGGTGAGAACGAGTTGTGTCTCATCCCAGTTCATCAAATGCCCCATGGAGTCTCTGTGGAGGACACAGCCGTACCTTAAATCGGCTCTGTTACAGGCACTTCTATGGTCGTTCAGGCGAACAGCAAGATCTCTGCTTATCTAGCCTACATATATCTTGGCACAGAATCCACAGGGGATGGTGTAGACGCTTGCTGTGGAAGTTAGAGGTGTGGGGCTATGTTTCATAGCGAGGTCTTTGATAGATGATGTGTTTATAGTGGAAATGTTGATGCTACTCTTAGCAAGTGCCCGACGAGTATTGGTGGCAACATCACCACGTGGGAGCACCATGAACTGCTTAGAGGGCTGTTCTATGGGCAGTTTGTTGAGCATAGAAACTATACCACGGGTTGTGATGTAGTTCAGCTGGGCTTGTGAGGTCTCTGGGGAGACCTAATTTAACCAATTATATGGTCACACCTTGCCTTGGCAAACGTCTGTCAGCCACGCCCACGTCTGAGATCTTTTGTTCTTGACGGCGTCAGACCTAGGCGTCAGATCAACACCACGTGTGCACACCTCATTGTAGAGGGTGCTTGGACCACCATAAAAGCCCAAGGAAGAGCATGATCAGGAGATTTGTGCGGAGCACTGGCCTGGGTGCAGAGCTCCGAGCAGAGACTTCGAGCGGAGCTGCTGCTGGGGTGCAGGGCTCGGGAGAAGGCTGCTGAAGTCTCTGGAGAAGACTGTTGGAGGCATTGGGCAGAGTACTGGCTTGGCGCAGTACTCGTGCTGTATTGGGGCCTGTGGCTTAGTTCCTGTAGTGAACTGTCCTCTGTACTATATTGTAAGTTATATTCATTTTCGTCAAGTTGATTGTGTTCCCTGTCTCACTGCTTATGTGTACCACCCCATTTATCTAAACCCCAATGATGTACTCCTGTTCCCAAATATATTATTGTGCAAGGACTTAATAATAAACTGTGTTTGAGTAGGATAGTAATATTCACTGTCCCTGTTATTTATTCATATTTCCATTTATTTATGTTTAGTTAAAGTAGTGAGAGGGTGAGTAGTGTGGAGTGGTGGGTAGAGTAATGAGAGGTGAAGTTGTAGTCACCAGTGACCTCACATTACCTACCGACCTCCGCACTCATCCCTCCTACTGCCTCGCCTGTCCCCTACCTACTGACTCCCTCCGCTTACCCTCTTATTCCCCTAATCAATACCCCCCTACATGACAGGGTGGGGTTTGATTATTATTATCAGAAAGAAGCGCTAAACCACATGGGTTATACAGCGGGTGGGGTTTGAACTCGCGGTCATTACGCAGGTTCGTGAGGCATGTTGAGGAAGCTTGTGCCTTTAGTCTGCAATCTCGGATGAAGAAAGATGGAAACTGAAGACGTGTAAAGGCTTGTGTAATGTAAATACATTCTTCTTTAAGAAAACAAGGGCTGGAGATGCGAAGAGCTCCCAAGAAGCCAATAAGATAAGATGAGATAAGATAAGATTTCGTTCGGATTTTTAACCCCGGAGGGTTAGCCACCCAGGATAACCCAAGAAAGTCAGTGCGTCATCGAGGACTAACTTATTTCCATTGGGGTCCTTAATCTTGTCCCCCAGGATGCGACCCACACCAGTCGACTAACACCCAGGTACCTATTTGCTGCTAGGTGAACAGGACAACAGGTGTAAGGAAACGTGTCGAAATGTTTCCACCCGCCGGGAATCGAACCCGGGCCCTCCGTGTGTGAAGCGGGAGCTTTAGCCACCAGTGAGGGTGCCACGAATACTCGCTTACCTGCCTTAATAAACTGTATGTGTAGATTACCTAGGATAACTCCCCAAAAAATCAGACAAAGTTACTTATTTCCTCTGGGGTCCTTGAAATGAACTATTTACACGTTTATATCTGGTCACATTCGCAATGAGTTACTTATGCAAACATGAATTAGGTCACCCCCCCCCCCAAAAAAAAAAAAGAGGGGGCAGTGCTTTATTTAGAGGGAGCAAAGTCAGGGTATTTTCCAGCTTGGTTTGTAATATACAACTGTGGATAAAATACTTTGATACCTGCCAAGTGTTTTAAAAATCTCTCCCTAGTTACCCTACCCAAGCCTTGAAAATTTGAAACCGACTGGAGGAGCTCTTGTCGAGTTATGAACGAAATAACGAAAAGTTGTAGGAAAATGAAACTTTGACAATAACTTAAATTAAAATAATGATATTCACCACTTAAATAACTAGTTCTTTTATATTCGAATGCTAAACTTCAGCTAATAATTCGAAATGCATAAAAGTGGCTTCGACATTTACCATGCGTAATAAATGCACTACAATAAGCTTAGTGTGGTTAGAATTTAATTGTCCCAAAATATTTCTTGCAATTTTAATAATTAACTCTGGATATAATGGCGTGAAAAATACGAAAATAAAATAATATAGAGGAGAAGGCTACGGCTGGAGGTTAAGACGAGTTTTGCTCAGTGTTTTGGGCCTGGCTGCTGTAGGTGTTTGACATATGTTTCTTATGTGTTACTCAACCTCAGTTCATTATAATGTCAGGCGAGAATTCGTCAGAGCCAAAGCTTTTACACTTATTCATTTTTAACGCCAACTTTGGGCAGAAGGAAGGACACGTGAGTATAAAGAAGAGTGAGGAGCTCAGGTCTGTCCAATATTATCCTGACGTGTTACCTGTAGGGATTATTTTATTAGATTTACAGGTGTTTTATTCTTCAGGGGAGTTGTGCTCATGTTTTTCAAAGGCTTGTGATCCGAGTAATTAAGAGCTACGCCTTGGATCGAACTCTATTAAATCTGACTCCCTCGCCCGAGGGAGGAGGTGCCCTGATACCGGTGAACCCGAGAGGCTTTTGATCCAAGGAAGTGGACTTGTCTTGCACTTCCTTGGATCAAACCGGATTTTCTTTCATTCCCCAGGCACTATATGACTCCCTACAGATATATCATTTCCCCATGACTACAGTAGTCTCATTTCTCTGACTCTGTATGACCCTGTGGGTTTAGTGCTTTCCCATGAATATTATAATAATACAGAACTGTTCTATGGTTTGATTATAATAATACTGCAGTTTAATTTTACAATACTGATACCTGGAGAGAGTTCTGGGGGTCAGTGCCCCCGTGGCCCGGTCTGTAACCAGGCCTCATGGTGGACCAGGGCCTGATCAACCAGGCTGTTACTGCTAGTCACATGTACTTGTAGGGTTTGTCCCTATCAGGGTAAGGTGGATGGCTGTTTTTGTTGGTCTGAGGTAGATGATTATGATTCTTGGGCCTAGGGTTGACTGCAGTTTTTGTGTTGATGATTGTATTTGAGCTCTCAGGTATTCTGCAATGGATTCTGCTCTGCTTTACCTTGGAGCTCTATGCAAATGATAAGGCATAAATGCTTGCTTCAGAGCCTGCTTCACAGCAGTGTTAAATTTATTCCAGAAGTCTGACACTCCAGTGAGTTGTCATACCTTACTGCACTGACTGTCTGATGAATGTAGTAGCACTTAAATGTCATGATAATTCCTCAGTCCAGCTGTTGTATCAAAGATGTTACATTTAAAATTTGAGTTTATGGGGTCCATACTGAAGTTTTGTATATTTAGTTGGGAGGGGAGGGCACTTCCTCACATTTTTGCTATTTCCCTCAAGTAAATAAACTCATCGAATGTGAAGCAAGTCTTTAAAGATGTGGTTATGTGGCTGTAAGCTGATGGATGGGGCTGTAAACACACTTATAGCAAAGAAGAAATTTTATTCAGTAAACCCTCAGTTTTATGGACCTCAGTTTAACGGACTTCAGAAATATGGGACAAAATCTGCTGGGTCGGTTCATTTAGAAACGGTGGACAAAGTCATTTGCATGCAGAATTGTTCATTGTTATAATCACAGAGAAACAATCTTCTCTACCCACCAGTCACTGGTACTAGTTACCCATTCCTCCCTGATAAAGCCCTCGGAGTTCTTCTCTGCAAGCATGTCATTATTCCACCAAATCTTCAGAGAGCAGTCAAAAAGATGTCATTGTAGTTTCAAGTAATATTGCAAATAATTGTTTAATAAATAAACTTGCACTATGTACATGTTAGTTAAGTTTTCTTAGAATTAAATAATTGCAAAGCAATAAATTCTCTTACTCAGCTCATCACTTACAAGCCAGTATATCCAACAAATGCAGCAGTAATAAATGAAAACTGGCAAAATACTAACTGTTATTACTGTTACTGTATATTATCATTAATATTCTTCTTTCAACAAACCGGCCATATCCCACCAAAGCAGTGTGGCCCAAAAAGATAAACAAAAGTTTCTCTTTAACTTTAGTAATGTATACAGGAGAAGGAGGTTACTAGCCCCTTGCTCCTGGCATTTTAGTTGCTTCTTACAACACGCATGGTATTGTTAATATTATTTTGTTATTTATGGGGAAGTGCTACACTCATACAGGGTCATACAGTACATGGGAAATGAGAGGCATGGAAGTGAAGGTTAGTTAGGGCCACATGTATGAAAATTTAGCTCAATTTTTGTAATAGCGATGATACTGGACTTGAATTTCTCTAACATAGAAGAGTCAAGTTGTTACATTCACTTTTGAAAGTATCTATTCCCTGTCATAAGAGTTGACAGTAGTTGGTACAGCCTCTCCTCACTTAGCGACATACTCGGACTTACGACGGGCTCTCTGACCAGTATGCATATCTAAATAATGTAGTATATTAGAGCTGATTTCCTCAGTTCTATTTATTACAATATATGGTACACTACTGTATAAACATTTAAAAATATACCAGAAATGTTATAAATGGTACACAGGTGACATTAAAACAGTATCAAAGATGGTTGACACAAACCCACTACCATTATAGTATGCTCTTCACTAAGCGACGAATTCATTTACCAACATGGTCTTAGGAATGGAACTCCATAATTAAGTGAGGAGAGGCTGCACTGTACTGTGGATCTGACCCTTAAGTTTTGAAAGGTGATTAATTTTTGTAAAGTGGGGAAATAGGGTGATAGTTTTAAATTTGTAACTGCTTTTCAATTTTTTTTGTTTTTTTGTCCTCAGGAACATGAGAAAATACTATTTTATCACCCTAGTTCAACTGACATAGATACACAAGTACGGCATGTGGGCTTGGCTGAGGCTATTACTAGATTTTCAAGGTAAGAAATAATATCTTAATTAATGATCTTTATTATGAAGAATGTTTTTTCTTAGAATTACATAACTACAGGTAACACTTGCTTAACACTGTCGGTGGCTGTCACATAGAGCTACGTCATTGAGGTCAGGGTCCCTCACATAGCTCATTTGGGTAAACTGTGAGTGGTAGATTTTGGCCTAGTGTGGACAATATAAAAAAAATCCTACACCATGCAGTGCATGTTGAGAAAACATAACTGACTGTTTGTATGGTTTAAAATAGCAAATTTAAGGTGTTTTGTTGGATGGTTTTTATGGTTTTATTGGCTGTTTTTGTATAATGTTTGATGGATTGGAAGACATACTACAGAATACACAAATAACCCGCACATAAAAGAGAGAAGCTTATGACGACGGACCGAAACGTCGTCGTAAGCTTCTCTTTTATGTGCGGGTTATTTGTGTATCGTTCCAGTCACGGTATTGTGCCTTTTTTTGTTACATACTACAGAAATAGTGATGATTTGAATTGGTTTCAGGAGTGGAAGTAGCTTGAAATTGAACTCAAAGGAGCAGAAATATTAGATTTTTGCCAGTGTATTGCTGAGGATGGGTAAGGCCCTCCTACTCTCCTCAGTCTGTTACATGGGTTTTTAATCAGTCTGATTCAATTATTTGGCACTGTAAACCATGACTAATCATTCCTGGTTATATTTTATTATCTGAGAAATAGAGTATATGTTCTATTTTTGTGTGATTATTTACTCAAAATGGAAGGCAAGTATAATATAGAAGAGGCCTGGGAATATGATTAAATGAACAGAAGAAATGTTTTTACTGCCAAGAATGTCTACATTGTTTATTTTGGAATCTGTTCTTAAATTGGTATTTTTTTTAATTTGGTGTAAAATTAGGCAAATTACAAGCTTATGTGCACTTTATAGGGTAGATGCAATAATTGAACAGGCAGTTTGTGCTAAATTGATAGAACAGAATGTATACTAGTGAAATAGCAAAGAATTTGGTTGAATGGAGCAATAGAATTGCCTTAAAATAGGACTCAAAAGTGGGCAAAATTGCTGATGCGTAAATTGCACCAAGACCGCTTACTTTGCACCTGCGTAATTCCATTAGTTTTCCATCAAATTTCATACTTTTGATGTCATTACCTTCAGAAAAAATTACCATTTCAGATTTTTTTTTTTAATAATGAACACTGAAAGTCATATTAATTTTGTTCGTAAAATCTCAGTGTATAGCAATTTAACCCTTTGACTGTTTCAGTCGTATATATACGTCTTTCGAGCCAGTGTTTTAGACGTATATATACTCAATAATTCTATCTGCTTCAAATCAAGCAGGAGAAGCTGGTAGGCCCACATGTGAGAGAATGGGTCTGTGTGGTCAGTGTGCACTGTATAAAAAAAATCCTGCAGCACGCAGTGCATAATGAGAAAAAAAAACTCCGACTGTTTTTGGATTAAAATGCCATCTTTGAGGTGTAAAAATGGTTGTAAATTTCTCCGACTGTTTTTGGATTAAAATGCCATCTTTGGGGAGGTGTATTTTTGTATATAACAGTATTTATGGTTGTATTCTCAATTTCATGCTATTGGTCTGTAGTTCTTTGCTGTTGCTTTACTGCCCCCTTTGTGGAGTGGGGCTATGTCTGTTGTTTTTAGTAACTGAGGGACGACCCCCGTGTCCATGCTCCCTCTCCATAGGAATGGAAAACACATACTTTGGGTTTCTTTCGATTTCATTTATAGCTTTTAGTTCTTCCCGCGATTCCTGACTCCTAAAGGATTCTTTTAGCTTAAGTTCGATGCTTGCTATTTCTCTGACCAGTGTCTCCCTGCGCACAGAAATAGGATTGATTTTGATTAGTTTCACGATATCGGTTAAACAGCTTTTTGTCGGTCTGGGGCTCCTCGCAAATTGAGTATATTGTTTTTGATATGGTGACTCAAAGGTAGCGGAAATGTTCTGGTTTATTTTTTGTGCAGAGATTTAAAAGCTCGTGTGACCAATGTTCAAGAGTAAGCAAATCACACCACACGTCCAATACACGTCAACTGGGGAGTTTAATATTCTTTCACTAGTGCACAGATATTATTTATACCATTTTTTACAATAATGCAGTAGTCTGCATAACAGTAAATCTTCTATTTTTTGTGTGAATAAAAAATCAAAATAGAATGCAAGAGTAATACAAGACGGGCGTAGATGTGACTGATAAACAGAGGGTATGTTATTTTTGTACCAAGAATGTCTGCATTGTTTATTATGGACCCTATTTTGAAATTGGCATCTTTTTTAATTTGCATGAAATTGGCCAAATTACCAATTTTTGACCACTTGATTTGGTAGTTGAAATCAGTAAATGGGTAGTTTCTTGTACTCAATTGATAGAAAAAATGGAATTCTAAAGAAATAGCTGAGAGTTTGGTCGACTGGAACAATGGAATTGGCCGAAAATCGGGCTCAAAATTGGCAAAATTGCCGATGCGTATATATTGCTGAGATCACTAACTTTGCGGGAGCGTAATTCTGTAAGTTTTCGATCAAATTTTGTACTTTTGGTTCATTACCATCGGGAAAAGATTCTCTATCATTTCGTGAGAATTTTTTTTTTTTTTTTTTTTCTTCAAAAAAATTTTTTGACATAGAATGACAGTTTCAGAAAGGGGCTTTCGACAGTCAAAGGGTTAAACATTAGGCAATACATTTGCACTATAAAAACCATGATTCTGATACACGGCACCATCCAACAGAAGCAGCATAGGCTCTTCCCCTGTTTTTTGTGCCCTGCTTTAGTATTGTATTTGATTTATATACTGTTATTGTAGTAGGTTCGTCCAAGGAGGAATGGTACTACCATCCCATCATCAGAGTATGAAGTAGAAACTCGGTAAAGGTTTTGCACCCTGGTGGGATTGCTGGTCTTAACTTTTTCATTCATGGCCAGTAAGATGGCAGGTACATGTATATCTTACAAATTTCTGTGTACTGTTGCAGCAGAGAAGTTAGTTAAAATGTTTTTTGGGGGGGATCAGTTTGTAGTGTGAATGCTATACAAAAAATAGGATACAATGAAATTAGATGGTGTAGTGTTACAAAAGTCAAAGTTCCAAGAAAAATGCAAGATATGTTGTTTGAGAGTATTATAACCAGAGCTGAATGAAAGGAGTAATGTAAGGGTGTCTGAGGAAAAACTTGGAAGGTGGTTGAAAGTGCAGTGTGTGTTTGAACATTCAGAAGGATGTGTGTTAGAATGGAGTGAATGAAAGGGAATGATGTATGGAATTTGCCATGCTGTTGGAGTGTAAACAGTGTTCTTGAAGAGACATTTAAATGTTAGGAAATACAATGCCTGTACTCTGGATAGCTGTATGACCCTAGAAGCTTTAGCGCTTCTTTTTGATTATTACAATAATAATGTACTCTGGATAGGAAATTGAGGTAGTTTACAGGCTTCCTATTGGACAAGATTCAATGCATTACTGAATAGCAGATAGAAAGTGACAGTGAATGTACCATATTCTTTTGATAACACTGCCAAGGTGGTAGATGACCAAAGTGTTGAATAAAATTTGCTATAGCAAATACGATTGTTTAATGATATAACCAGCTGACCATATTGCCTGCTATTTTGGGGGGACAATGAATTCAGGATATAAAAAAACACACAATTCAGGATTCAAATTTTATTTTTTTTTTCCACAGAACTTTCAAGAAAGATGGAGACTGTGAAGCAGTACACACACAGAAGACACGGCAAGTGTTCTACCAGCCAGAGTCGGACATGTGGATGGTCATGGTATGTATAGTCGGGGGCCTTAGTTTGTAAACATCACTGAGAAATCTTTGCCATTATTGTGCATATTCAGAGCACTTAAGTAAATGAAAGGAATGAGGTACAGTATTTTGTTAGTAAAAATCCTGATTATATTCAGCCTTTCACTGCTAATTTTTAATACTGTATACAGTTATACAAATTAAGCTAGGTACTATACACAAAAAGACTAAAAGTGATGACTAATGTTTTTATGGATTTAATGTAAATTAATTAAATACCGTAGTCAAAGTGCAAGTCTGTATAATATATCAATTAAGGGACCAATATAATTATTTTGATTATCTTACCAGTACCTATTTGTAGCTACAAGAACAGAGCTGTGCTTGTGGTGTGTGATACAGGATATGTGAAAAGGAAGTCCTGGTGCAAAACTAATATACATAGTATCATATTCCACTGTTATGTTTTCTTTCTAGCTGACAAAAAATGCCAAGAATTTCCAGTATAGTACAGTACTGGCACTGTACATACAGCCTCGGCAAAGCAAATTTTGCCTTTAAAAAACAAGTTTGGAAAAGGATGAATAAAACACACAAACAGCTTTATGAGCTTTATTAGAGAACTTGGAAAATACAAAACATCAATATCAGGTCATTTGACCATTTGCTTTCATTACATTTTTAATCCTATTTCATACAAGATCAGTGGCCAGCATTTTTTTTTTATGCCAAAAGTTTTTTTTGGCTGAAACTGTATAATGATATGTACATAGACATTATTTACAAGTGCAGACTTTCACTACTGTTAAATTACAGAAATATCCATTTTTTTTTTTTTTTTTCAATTTTTTTTTTTTTTTTTAGACTGTTGGCATAGGATGGATCTCTAAAATGCGTGAGTCAGGGCCAGTACGAGAATACCAGAGTGAGGGAGTGCAGGATGTAATATTGCGGGCAAGATTAATCAGCTTGTACCATTCCTTCACTCTGCAGCATGCCTCCTTTGCTAGTGTTCTCACATCAGCAGGACTTCAGGGTCTCAGATCAACACTCAACACTTTTGTAAATTCGGTAAGCTTTTGAATTTGGGCTGAAAGTCATTGTATTGTATGATATTAATGTAATGAAACTGGGCTCTTGGGAATTTACATTTGGTAGATAATTTTAAGATTTACACACTCTTTTCCAAGTTAATAATTTTACAAGTTTATAATTCTATGGTTTTGTATGGTTTAATTGTTAACCTGGTCAGGATCTGGCTGCTTTGCCAATACTCCAAGAACCACCGCCAGGTAGACACTAAGTTACTAGGCACAAGGTTTTTATTTCACTTGTGTAAAAATAATATGTAGGATAGTTTACATATTTTATTCAGAATTTGGTGTAATTTTTGAGAGGCCTCCTCCAATCTTTAAAAAAGCAATGCTCATTTATTTCCTCGATTAGTGAGGACTACTTGACTGGAGCTCAATAAAAGCTTATTACATGCAAATGATGAAATTTAATGTTTAATTTTAATAAAATTTTGGTGATAAGTGAGTGAGAATATTTGCAGGTTTTGGGTTTTGAACTGTAGCATTGGTGCAAGAATCGCTCCATCACTGGCAAGAAATTGATGGAGTGAATGTGCTGAAAGTGTTTCTTTTTTTTCTGGGTCACCCTACCTTGGTGGAAGACACCCAGTTTGTTGAAAAAATCATTATATTGTTCAGGATTATCATGGAATCTTACTTAACATTTTCTTAAATAAATTGGTGTATATACTCCTCATAGTTTGTTTTGAGAATGGTAGTTTTTCCTTTCAGTATGTATCATCAGTGGATATGAGCAGTGGAGACATCCTGGCAGTGTGGTCGGGTGTGTCATTCCTACCACTTGACAGACAAACATTCCTGAGGATTCATTGCTGCCTCTCTCTTCTTCAATCATCCTTTCCAAATATCAGCCACACAGCATTCTTCTACAATCATCATGTTGTCTGGTGCGTACTGTATATTCATGAGAATGCAGCTTTAATAAATTTATCTTCTGTAAATAACAAAAAAAGGCACAATACCGTGACTGGAACGATACACAAATAACCCGCACATAGAAGAGAGGAGCTTACGACGACGTTTCGGTCCAACTTGGACCATTTACAAAGTCACACTGTGACTTTGTAAATGTCACACTGTGCGGGTTATTTGTGTATCTTCTGTACCATGTATTAATAATGTACATATCTGCTGTTTATTAGTTATGTAAGGAATGTGTTGTTAAAAACTACTACTCCATTTCCCAAAATTTACAGTATTGGAATTTTGTTACACATTGTCAGGCTAGAACATCCATCAGTTGAAACTGTGTATACTATACTGTATCTTGCTGGGCTTTTAATCCATTCACTGTTGCTTGTACATATACTGTACATATTCTGCCAGCAGTTTGCTTTCACAAATTGTGGCCAGAATGTAATACAGTCAAGCACTTAAAAATTTGGCTATTGCTAGGAATGATTCTAGTGGGCAGGGATATATTTAGACTGCTGTGACAGTACTGATGAAATAGCTAAGCAGACTAATGTTTATTAATAACTCTAATTAATGTAAGATTTCCTTTGCAATTGACTATGCCTATTCTGAGACCAGACTACAGAACTTTGATCCCCAGACCCATTAACAGATAAGGTAATCATAAGTATATAGGTAGAAGTAATTGTGTAAATAGTTCAGTGATTAGAAATTCTCCAGGACAGTACCTTGTTCACCTGTTTGTATATATCTATATCAGAAATAAAATTGTATTTTTTTTATAACACTATCCATCTCCCACCAAGGTAGGGTGACCCGAAAAAGAAATGCTCTTACCCTCATTCGCTTCATCACTGTTTTGCCAGAGGTGTGCAGGCACAACACAACAGATGCCCCTCCAAACTGTAAATATCCCCACCTCTCCTCCAGAGTGCAGGCACTGTACCTCCCACCTCCAGGACTCAAGTCTGGCTAACCAATTTCCCTGAATCCTTTCACAGAATGTTACCTTGCCCACAGCTCATCAAGTCCCAAAAACTATGCAGTACATTGCAGGTGTGGCTTGAGCTTGGAGGACCTTCGATCTCTTTCCCGGTACCTGAATGATCAGCTGCTTCCAGGCCGCTTAGAAACCAGTTTTCAGAGTTCTTCATCTGCACCGACCAGTTATCTCTCCAGGTACAAAAACCTTTTGTATACACATATTTAATCTTTGGTGTGCTTTAATATGTTCATGATAGTGATTCAAGTTACATTCTTTTTTAACACTGGCCATCTCCCAGTGAGGTAGGGTGACTCAAAAAATAAGGAAACACATTCAATATCAGTCATTAGCCACCAGAAGTGTGCAAACATAATGGTTCCAATGAACATCTGAATCGTGACATCCCCACCAATCCTTCTGTTCTTGCCACCTCTGGAACTCGGGTCTGGGTAACAAGTTTCCCTGAATTGCTTCATAAATGTTACCTTCTGACATTCCAACAGCACATCAGTCCATAAAAATCATTTGTCTTCACTCACTTCGATCTAAAATGCTCACACAGGCCTTTTGGATGCTTGTGCCCCTAGCACTCGAAATTTCCTTTACCCTCCTTCCCCTCCAATTCTTCCTGGGGTAACATTTATCCCTCCTTCCATCTTTCCACTCAAATATCCTCTTGGTCATCCTGTACTTCTCCATCCTCTCTAAATGCCCAAACCTCTTCTCAAGCCCTCTAAATTATATCTTTGGTAACCCCACATCATCTAAATCTGATGCTGTAGACTCTTTACATAATATTCACACAATGCATCCCCCCCCCTCCAATATATCTCCACTGTTATACGAGTGTGAGGCCCATGCCTCACACCCATATAACAGTGTTGATGCCAGTATTCACTAGCACATTACTCTTTTTGTTTTTTTTCCTCAGCAGAAAAAATTAATTTTTCTTAACAGATACCTCAACAAAGAAAGGAAAGAGGGAAATTATTTCCCAGTAAAAGTAGGCCTTAGACAAGGATGTGTGATGTCACTGTGGTTGTTTAATATATTTATAGATGGGGTTGTAAGAGAAGTAAATGCGAGGGTCTTGGCAAGAGGCGTGGAGTTAAAAGATAAAGAATCACACATAAAGTGGGAGTTGTCACAGTTGCTCTTTGCTGATGACACTGTGCTCTTGGGAGATTCTGAAGAGAAGTTGCAGAGATTGGTGGATGAATTTGGTAGGGTGTGCAAAAGAAGAAAATTGAAAGTGAATACAGGAAAGAGTAAGGTTATGAGGATAACAAAAAGATTAGGTGATGAAAGATTGGATATCAGATTGGAGGGAGAGAGTATGGAGGAGGTGAATGTATTCAGATATTTGGGAGTGGACGTGTCAGCAGATGGGTCTATGAAAGATGAGGTGAATCATAGAATTGATGAGGGGAAAAGGGTGAGTGGTGCACTTAGGAGTCTGTGGAGACAAAGAACTTTGTCCTTGGAGGCAAAGAGGGGAATGTATGAGAGTATAGTTTTACCAACGCTCTTATATGGGTGTGAAGCATGGGTGATGAATGTTGCAGCGAGGAAAAGGCTGGAGGCAGTGGAGATGTCATGTCTGAGAGCAATGTGTGGTGTGAATATAATGCAGAGAATTCGTAGTTTGGAAGTTAGGAGGAGGTGCGGGATTACCAAAACTGTTGTCCAGAGGGCTGAGGAAGGGTTGTTGAGGTGGTTCGGACATGTGGAGAGAATGGAGCGAAACAGAATAACTTCAAGAGTGTATCAGTCTGTAGTGGAAGGAAGGCGGGGTAGGGGTCGGCCTAGGAAAGGTTGGAGGGAGGGGGTAAAGGAGGTTTTGTGTGCGAGGGGCTTGGACTTCCAGCAGGCATGCGTGAGCGTGTTTGATAGGAGTGAATGGAGACAAATGGTTTTTAATACTTGACGTGCTGTTGGAGTGTGAGCAAAGTAACATTTATGAAGGGGTTCAGGGAAACCGGCAGGCCGGACTCGAGTCCTGGAGATGGGAAGTACAGTGCCTGCACTCTGAAGGAGGGGTGTTAATGTTGCAGTTTAAAAACTGTAGTGTAAAGCACCCTTCTGGCAAGACAGTGATGGAGTGAATGATGGTGAGAGTTTTTCTTTTTCGGGCCACCCTGCCTTGGTGGGAATCGGCCAGTGTGATAATAATAATAAAAAAAATACCTCAACAAACTACCCCCCTCCCCCCCCTCATCATTTCTATGACTCAACTTATCTTTCATCTGCAGTTCAAATATCTGAATAGATTACTTCCTCCATACTCCCTCCCATCTGATATCCAATCTTTTATTACCTACATCTATTCTCATCACCCTGCTCTTACTTTCCTCCTTTTATATATATAATATTTTTTTTTTACCTCATTGACCATCTCCCACCAAAGCCATGGGACCCAAAAAAGAATTGCATTTATTATCATTCCCATATCCTTTCCAGAATCTGCCAAGAGAACTGTCATCAGTAAAGATTACAGGAAATGCATTGCTGCTAATTTTTGTTGGAGCTCCCTGTTGCATTTAATACAACTTCATGAAATTACTGATATGTGGTCTTTTTGGCTGTGGCCTAAAGGATACTGTTCTTTGCTTCTGAAATCGTATCTTTCTGGTCATTATGTCAAGTAATAGTCAGTGAGTCTGTATTCAGTACCAAATCATTATAAACTTTACACACACTTGTCCCAGTTGATTGAAGTGGTCTATACACAGACTGAACACACAGTAAAACATTACTCTGCTGTAGAAAGGAAACAGTTGATCAAAAATAGCATGTTCAGTCAGATTAGAGAGAAACATAAAATTAGAAACAGGATGATAGTTTGAAAACAGTAATTAATGCCTGTGGAATGGCAGCTAGTGCTTGAGTGTGGGGAAAATGACCTATCAGTTTTACTGATGGTGGAACTTTTTTTTACCATTTTAGATTTATTTTATTCTTCATTCTACTGTCTGTATTTTGTTACTTTATTTTGTAAGTTTAAATTGTGTGGTTTAATAATATGAGAATGTAATTTCTCAGGTTTGTGGGTATAGGAGTAACACCAAGTATCCACATATATGCCTGCAGTGAGGATGGAGACCTACAGTCATATAATCTACTAGTCTACACTTTAGCTGGAGCTACTGTTTGTCTCACTCTCCCAGGTGGGCCATATATGAATGTCACCTAGCAGAATGTTTCATGCATATATAAATAAAATCTAGGTAGTAAGTTGGTAGACAGCAACCGCCCAGGGAGGTACTACCGTCCTGCCAAGTGAGTGTAAAACGGAAGCCTGTAATTGTTTTACATGATGGTAGGATTGTTGGTGTCTTTTTTTCTGTCTCATAAACATGCAAGATTTCAGGTACGTCTTGCTACTTCTACTTACACTTAGGCCACACTACACATACATGTACAAGCATATATATACTCACCCCTCTGGGTTTTCTTCTATTTTCTTTCTAGTTTTGTTCTTGTTTATTTCCTCTTACCTCCATGGGGAAGTGGAACAGAATTCTTCCTCCGTAAGCCATGCGTGTTGTAAGAGGCGACTAAAATGCCAGGAGCAAGGGGCTAGTAACCCCTTCTCCTGTATATATTACTAAATGTAAAAGGAGAAACTTTTGTTTTTCCTTTTGGGCCACCCCGCCTCGGTGGGATACGGCCGGTGTGTTGAAAGAAAGAAAAGATAAATAAAATATCTAGGTAATAGGTTGGTAGACAGCAACCTCCTAGGGAGGTACAGTGGACCCCCGCTTAACGATCACCTCCAAATGCGACCAATTATGTAAGTGTATTTATGTAAGTGCGTTTGTACGTGTATGTTTGGGGGTCTGAAATGGACTAATCTACTTCACAATATTCCTTATGGGAAAAAATTCGGTCAGTACTGGCACCTGAACATACTACTGGAATGAAAAAAGTTCGTTAACCGGGGGTCCACTGTACTACCGTCCTGCCAATTGAGTGTAAAATGAAAGCCTGTAGTTGTTTTACATGATGGTAGGATTGCTGGTGTCCTTTTTTCTGTCTCGTGAACATGCAAGATTTCAGGTATGTCTTGCTACTTCTACTTACACTTAGGTCACACTACACATACATGTACAAGCACATATATACACACCCCTCTGGGTTTTCTTTTATTTTCTTTCTAGTTCTTATTCTTGTTTATTTCCTCTTACCTCCATGGGGAAGTGAAACAGAATTCTTCCTCCGTAAGCCATGCGTGTTGTAAGAGGCGACTAAAATGCCGGGAGCAAGGGGCTAGTAACCTCTTCTCCTGTATATATTACTAAATGTAAAAGGAGAAACTTTGGTTTTTTATTTTGGGCCACCCTGCCTTGGTGGGACACAGCCAATGTGTTGAAAGAAAAGAAAGAAAACATGCAAGATTTCAGGTACATCTTGCTACTTCTACTTACACTTAGGCCACACTACACATACATATACAAGCATATATATACATACCCCTCTGGGGTTTCTTCTATTTTCTTTCTAGTTCTTGTTCTTGTTTATTTCCTCTTATCTCCATGGGGAAGTGGAACAAAATTCTTCCTCCGTAAGCCATGCGTGCCATAAGAGGCGACTAAATTGCCGGGAGCAAGGGGCTGGTAACCCCTTCTCCTGTATAAATTACTAAATTTAAAAAGAGAAACTTTTGTTTTTCTTTTTGGGCCACCTTGCCTCGGTGGGATGTGGCCGGTTTGTTGACAGAAGAATATAGAAGTTACAGTAGTTCCATTTACATAAGTTTGTTTATAGTTTTGATACAATTATAATACAAATACAATTTGATACAAATGCATATTCAACAGAAAGCCACTTACAAGGCATAATACCATGATTGTTACAATACACAAATAACTTGCACATAGGAGAGAGAAATGAAAAACTTCTCTCTGTGTGGATTATTTGTGTAGAAAGTCACTTATTATGCAAGGCATTTTGGGCAAACTAATCCTAAGACTAACTTATTACTCAATACTGTCCTAGGTATTTTGCCAGTACAGCACAAGTAATTCACTCATCATAAGTTGGACACTTAAAACTAATTTATATGGATTTACATCAGAGAAATGATGTGCATTATATGGATTGGTAAAGTGGTGACAGTAAGGCATGAGTATTTATAATTATTGGAAATAACATTATGGAAGTCTTAATAGGGGCTTCTTTAATACCATTATTAATGCTGTTGCCAAATAGGGAACTTTTGTCATTTTCATGCAGTGAATGCCATAATGTTTGGATTTGATGAACTTGCTAGTGTTCAATGTCTCAATATTCTCCAGGTCTTTTTTATTTTTTTTTTAACACGTCGGCTGTTTCTCACCGAGGCAGGGTGACCCAAAAAGAAAGAAAAAAAACTTTTACAATTATTCAACACTTTCACCATCACTCATACATAATCACTGTCTTTGCAGTGGCACTCAGATACGACAGTTTAGACGTCCCTCCAAACTGCCAGTGTCCCAAACCTCTCTTTTAAAGTGCAGGCATTGTACTTCCCATTTCCAGGACTCAAGTCCGGCTAGTCAGTTTCCCTGAATCCCTTCACAAAATATTACCCTGCTCACACTCCAACAGCTCGTCAGGTTCCAAAATCCATTCGTCTCCATTCACTCCTATCTAACACGCTCACGCACGCTTGCTGGAAGTCCAAGCCCTCACCCACAAAACCTCCTTTACCCCTTCCCTCCAACCTTTTCAAGGATAACCCCTACTCCTCCTTCCCACCCCTACAGATTTATATGCTCTCCAAGTCTTTTTTATATCTCCATTAATTTGACTGAATCTTTTTGGAATAATGTAGTTGTTTTGACTTGAGTTTTTTTTAGCGTAATAGTATATCTGCTGGCTAGTTCTTTAGGTATTAATCCCAGTCTATATTACTTCTTGTGGCTTTGCTCTTTGTCAGTAATATGAAAGTACAGGGTTGTATAATATTAAAAGTAAAAGAATTCAATGATGTAAGGAGTAAAAAGTTTATAGAAAAAGCAGTGGGGACAGTAGATCTAAAATAGATAGTAATGGGTAATATTTGCTATATTAAATCATTGTAGGATCAGATAAAGGAGTGTTTTTTTTGGCTAGTCAACCATGCTACTAGCAAAAAGTAATTATTACAACTATGTGGAGTTATGAGGTAGTGATTATATTGAAGATGGTTTACTTAGCCGATTGTGTTTGAGGACGGTGTTTAGGTCACATTAACAGGTTATATCGTGCTTCTGCAGTTTTCCTAACAATTTGACCGTTGTGTACAAATTCTATTACCATTACTCAAGTGAAGTTGTCTCAGCCTGAATAAAAATACCCGATGCTTTTTTGTGAGATGCTCACTCGCATAGATGCTTTTTCTGTTTTATTGAAGGGGTATTGGATCTGAACAAGACTGGTCATTTGCCTCCAGGTTTATCTAATACTGCTTCCTTAATATCTATAGGGTCTTTTGTGATGTGCATTTTATCTTTTTATTACTTGGATAGTGGCATCCCGACAGGTGTTTCCATCAATAGAAACGAAGTAGGTCACTATTGATAAGGGCATTTGCAAGCTGCTGCTGCAGCTGCTGTTTCATTTGATCAGTCTGTTTGTCCACTCCATCAGCTTTTTTGTTCAGGAGTTCAGTTAGCTGTGTTTCATTTTTTTTTTCAATCCATGTTTGTCTGATCACTCTTTTCATTGAGGGACCTTGTCTTGTAATAACCCCAGACGTCCATCAAAGGAGCTAGGAGACGAATCCCCGCAGAAGGACACTTTGGTTGGTCAAGGCCTGGTTGACTGGGCTATGTGGGGTAGGTGTAGGGGAGCTTACCTCAAGGTTGATGAGGGGGAGAAACTAGATAAAAGATAGTTTTTACCTGAGGTTGACTATATCTTGAAATTCTTTCTGGTGCTGGCCCTCCAATGTTTTCCTCTAACCATGAATTAGGCAATTAATGGCTGGAGGGTATGTAGGATGCACCTCAGTCCATTCAGGTTGGTAGTGTAGCATTCCTGACAGTGGAGATCCTTTGTCTGGTGTGCTAGATGGAGCAAATGCCAACTTGATTTTTTTTAGTTATCTATGTAATATATTGTTGGATGTCTTAGTAGGCCATTCTAGAAAACCTGGTTTACCCACAGAAGCTGTGTATTGTGGCGCAGAACTCCCATGCTGCTGCCACTGTAGCCACTGTAGTACAGTAGCGTATTATTTTTTCCCAATATCTCATCTCTTCCTTAAACATTTTAGTGCTAGTGATGTATGGTTATATTGTACTAGAAATTAAAATTTATATGAGTAATGGCTTGATAGCCTTTCAAATAATCATTGGTGATTATGTGTACCTCTTTCTGTAATATAGTATATGGTATTTGATATTTAAATACAGCCACTCCTCACTTACCGATGTACTCGTTTACCGACAACTTGAACTTACAACGGGCTCTCTGACCAGTATGCATACCTAAATAATATAGTATATTAGTGCAGATTTCCTCTGTTCTCTTTACTACAGTATACGGTACACTACTGTATAAACATTTAAAAATATACTAAAAATGTTGTAAATGGTACAAGGTGACATTAAAACAATATCAGAGATGGTCGACATAAACCCACTACCATTATAGTATGCTCCTTGCTTAATGACGAATTCATTTACTGACGTGGTCTTAGGAACGGAATTCCATCATTAAGTGAGGAGAGGCTGTATAAGAAATATCACAAGTATATAATGTATACTAAATTTGAAATTCAAAATCACATGAAAAGAATGATGACTGATGAATCCCGTTTTTTCATTCTTCAGAGAGAGAAGCACTAACACCGTCTTTATATGAAAAAATCGATCGACTGTTAGAGGCCAAAGTATCGCAATTAGCCAGTGACATAGGAGAACAAATCAACAAGAAAAGCAGTTCTGGCACCAGCTCTGACAGTGGGAGCAGCTCATTTAGATATGTCTATCATAACCACATGAACCTCGCCACCAAGACTACTGTGCATGGAACAAATCAATCGTTGCCAGCTGAAGTAATGAAGACAATAGGGGACATGCACATAGACATGAAAAAGTTAGTATCCATAATTTTGTTTAAATAACTTGCTCATTTTTAGTTAGGTAATACTGTTAGTACATCATATTCAAGAAAAAATTTATTTATTGTTCCAGGTAACCTTTCAAATTTTCATTGTTCAGAACCGAAAATACACTGACATTACAGTTACAGTGGACCCCTGGGTTTTATAATTAATCCATTCCAGAGAGAGTGACTAAACCCGAATCTGATGAATTCTGAATTAATTTTCCCCATAGGAAATACAGTGGAACCTCAAAAATCGAACTGCTCCCAACACAACCAATTATGTAAGTGTATTTTTGTAAGTGCTTTTGTAAGCGTATTTTTGAGGGTCTGAAATGGACTAATCTAATTTACATTATTCCTGATGGGAATAAATTCATTCGGTAAAGGCACTCGAACAGCCTTCTGGACTGAAGAAAGTTCGATATTTGAGGTTCCACTGTAATGGAAATCCAATTAGTCCGTTCCTGACACCCAAAAATATTAAAATAAATACTTTTTTTACATGAAATATACATTTCCCTACACAGAAAACAATGAGACGTGCAAAATAAAACATTACTAAAATGACACCGTTATTGAAGACTTATTGATGAGTGATGAGACGAGAGGAGGGAAGAGGATGGAAGTATACTATTGTTTGGAAGGGGAATCCTCTTCCATAAAGACTTCAGGTACCAAGTCCTTTTCCGGGGTTACTTCCTTTTTTTGTTTTTTAATGCCACTAGGACCAGCTTGAGAGTCTCTGGACCCCTGTTGCTCAAAAAAGTGTTCCAGAGAGGTCTGTTTCTGGTGTTTCTTTAAAACTTCCCTAAAATAGGACACAACATTGTCATTGTACATGTTGCCAACACAGCCCACAGCAGCTTTGTCAGGGTAATGTTCATCCATAAATGTTTGCACCTTTGTCCACATTGTACAAATGTCCTTAATCTTTGAAGAAGGCACCTTCCTCCATCTCTCTTCCTCCTCCTCTGAAGCAATTTCCTGAGCTGTGGTCTGTTGCTGTTGCAGATGAAGGTCTTGCAGCTCTGTAGTGGTTAGCTCTTCATCGTGGTCCTCCTCCAACTCTTCCACAGCCTCGAAACTTGCATCCAACCCCATGGAATTCCCCAATGCCACAGTAGATTCCACAGCTGGCATAGGCTCCTTGGGGTCAGCCCCAAACCCTTCAAAATCCCTCTCTTGTACACATTGTGGCCACAATTTTCTCCAAGCAGAGTTCAAAGTCCTGGAAGTCACTCCCTCCAAAGCCTTACCTATAAGGTTTATGCAACTGAGGATACTGAAGTGATCTTTCCAGAACTCTCTTAGGGTCAATTCAGTGTCTGAGGTCACTTCAAAGCACTTTTGAAACACTGTACAGTTTTTTGAAATTTGAAATGACCTACTGATCCATGGGCTGGAGGAGAGGAGTGGTATTAGGGAGCAAGAACTTCACTTTGATGAAACGAAACTCCTGCACCATTTGCTCTTCCAAGTCTGGAGGATGAGTAGGAGCATTGTCCATTACCAGGAGGCACTTGAATTCCAATTTATTTTCCAGGAGCTATTTTTTCACACTGGGGCCAAACACATCATGGAACCAATCAAGGAAAATGTCTCTTGTGACCCGTGCATTACTGTTTGCCTTCCACATCACACTCTTGACGACACTGTTCTTCTTGAACACACTGGGATTTTCAGTGATACACCAGTAAAGGCTTCACCTTGAAATCCCCACTAGCATTACTACAAAACATGAGCGTTAGCCTGTCTTGGGAGTGCCTTTTCCTCCTGAGTAATGTAGGTCCTCTTTGGCATTTTCTTCCAAAAGAGGCCTGTTTTGTCACAACTGAACACTTGTTGGGGTTTGAATTTTTCAGCTTCTATGTACCCCTTGAAGTCCTGGACATATTTTTCATATTTTTGCCAGAACTGGCAGCCTCACCATGCCTTATCACACTGTGTATGCCACTACAATTCTTAAATCTCTCAAACCAGCCTTTGCTGGCCTTAAATTCACCAATATCAGCACTAGTTTCCAGGCATTTTCTTTATGAGATCATTATGCAACTGCCTTGCCTTTTCACATGTTATTGAATGCATAACACTATCTCCTGATAATTGTTTCTCATTGATCCACACCAACAACAAAGTCTCCACATCTTCCAGTATTTGTAATCTTTGTTTTGTAAGCATATTTGAACCTTTAGCAACAACAGCTTCCTTGATTTCCTTTTTCTTGGCCACGATAGAAGCGATGGTTGTATGGAGTTTTATATACAACCTGGCCAGCTCGGCGACACGCACTCCACTTTCATATTTTGCAATGATCTCTTTCTTGAATTCTTTAGTGTTTCTCACCCTCTTTACCAAAGGGCTGGCACTAGAAGCTTTCTTTGGGCCCATGGTGGCTTATTTAGCAGTTACAAGCACCAAACAGAATGGAATAATACAAAATGTATTGTATGAACGCTTGGGACCGTCCTCACTGACTGGTAAACAATGGCACACTGGCTGTACATGGAGTGTCAGGGCCACTCAGGCTGGGCAGACACTTTCTGGACAAATGACTTATTCCGAGTTCATTGACGATCACTGAGCCAATATTTCTACGAAAAAATTTTACTTATTCCGAATATTACATATTCCGATGACATAATCCGAGGGTTCACTGTATTACATTATTATTATAATCAAAACTAAGCACTAAACCCACAAGGGTGAGCCAGCTGCAAAATTCTAAATTTCCTGGTTTATAATTGTCCTTATTGGTACAGAATGCACTATGGGAATCTTAGCACAAAATAAATGAAGCTTTAGTTTCATTAGCCATATACTGTAGTTGCATTCTGTACCTGGAGTTGTGTTAGTGTCTAAGGTAATCAGGTTTGATTCAAGGGGAAAGAAGCTCCAATTCCTTGGACCAAAAGTTCGGCATTTAGGCACCTCCATCAAGGGGTGAAAATTTTCTTACTGCATTTTTTTTTTTTTTTTTTTTTTTTTTTTGTGAGGAGGATAGTCTCCTGACTACTAGTTTCCTTTTGTTTCTCCTTTGCTTTAATTTTCCCTAATACATTTTATTGGTATATGTTTAAGTAATTCAAATGCAGTTTTGATAAAGTTAACATTAAAAATATGTAGATGGGTAAAGAAAAATTCAAGGCTGTTTATTATTTATTCTGCTCTGAATGTGGGTAATAAAATTTTCAATAATTTGTTTTTTAACACTGGTAAGGTATGTATGAAAATATGAATCAGATTAAAGTGATATAATCTACAAGACACCAAATCAGAAAAAAATTATTATGCAGACTATATTTTGTATTAGCCATTTCTACCTTCATGGCATCTCAAGGCATGTAACCCCTGTGTATTTGTAGGGTTGACTTTGCAGATAGGTACAGTTATGTATTGTACATTATTTTGGTAAAGCTTACATTATGTGCAGCATTTTGGGTAGCACAGTACATTATACAGTGGACCCCCACATACCGTTGGCATCACATAACGTTAAATCCGCATACCGATACATTTTATTGCTAAGATTTTGCCTCGCATACCGCTAAAAAACCCGCTCAACGCTATTCGTCCGAGACGCGTCTAATGTGCGGCCTGAGCCAGCCTCACATGTTCCGCTGGTGGCATTGTTTACCAGCCAGCCTCCGCGGTAACATCCAAGCATACAATCGGAACATTTCATATTATTACAGTGTTTTTGGTGATTTTAATTGCAAAATAAGTGACCATGGGCCCCAAGAAAGCTTCTAGTGCCAACCCTACAGGAATAAGGGTGAGAATTACTATAGGGTGAGAATTACTCAGATATGGTAAACATGAGGAAATTAAATCTTCATCAGAGTACAAAACAAATTCTGGCCACAAAATAGAGCGAAACACCAACGTCAAAGACCTGGGAGTGATCATGTCGGAGGATCTCACCTTCAAGGACCATAACATTGTATCAATCGCATCTGCTAGAAAAATGACAGGATGGATAATGAGAACCTTCAAAACTAGGGAGGCCAAGCCCATGATGACACTCTTCAGGTCACTTGTTCTATCTAGGCTGGAATATTGCTGCACACTAACAGCACCTTTCAAGGCAGGTGAAATTGCCGACCTAGAAAATGTACAGAGAACCTTCACGGTGCGCATAACGGAGATAAAACACCTCAATTATTGGGAGCGCTTGAGGTTCCTAAACCTGTATTCCCTGGAACGCAGGAGGGAGAGATACATGATTATATACACCTGGAAAATCCTAGAGGGACTAGTACCGAACTTGCACACGAAAATCACTCACTACGAAAGCAAAAGACTTGGCAGACGATGCACCATCCCCCCAATGAAAAGCAGGGGTGTCACTAGCACGTTAAGAGACCATACAATAAGTGTCAGGGGCCCGAGACTGTTCAACTGCCTCCCAGCACACATAAGGGGGATTACCAACAGACCCCTGGCAGTCTTCAAGCTGGCACTGGACAAGCACCTAAAGTCAGTTCCGGATCAGCCGGGCTGTGGCTCGTACGTTGGTTTGCGTGCAGCCAGCAGCAACAGCCTGGTTGATCAGGCTCTGATCCACCAGGAGGCCTGGTCACAGACCGGGCCGCGGGGGCGTTGACCCCCGGAACTCTCTCCAGGTAAACTCCAGGTAAAGAGATGAAGAAAGAGATCATTGCTAAGTATGAAAGTGGAGTGCGTGTCTCCGAGCTGGCCACGTTGTATAGTAAACCCCAATCAACCATCGCTACTATTGTGTCCAACAAAACGGCAATCAAGGAAGCTGTTATTGCCAAAGGTTCAACTGTGTTTTCGAAACAGAGATCGCAAGTGATGGAAGATGTTGAGAGACTCTTATTGGTGTGGATAAATGAAAAACAGATAGCAGGAGATAGCATCTCTCAAGTGATCATAAGTGAAAAGGCTAGGAAGTTGCATGAGGATTTAATTAAAAAAATGCCTGCAACTAGTGATGATGTGAGTGAATTTAAGGCCAGCAAAGGTTGGTTTGAGAGATTTAAGAAGCGTAGTGGCATACATAGTGTGATAAGGCATGGTGAGGCTGCCAGTTCGGACCACAAAGCAGCTGAAAAATATGTGCAGGAATTCAAGGAATACATAGACAGTGAAGGACTGAAACCTGAACAAGTGTTTAATTGTGATGAAACAGGCCTGTTTTGGAAGAAAATGCCAAGCAGGGCCTACATTACTCAGGAGGAAAAGGCAACTCCCAGGACATAAGCCTATGAAAGACAGGCTTACTCTGTTGATGTGTTCCAATGCTAGTGGTGATTGCAAAGTGAAGCCTTTATTAGTGTATCACTCAGAAACTCCCAGAGCGTTCAGGCAAAAGAATATCCTCAAGGCTAATTTGTGTGTGCTGTGGAGGGCAAACAGTAAGGCATGGGTCACTAGGGACTTTTTCTATGACTGGTTACACCATGCATTTGAACCCAATGTGAAAGATTACGTAACTGAAAAGAAATTAGACCTTAAGTGCCTCCTGGTGTTAGACAATGCCCCTGGTCATCCTACAGACGTGGCAGAGCGACTTTATGGGGACATGAGCTTCATTAAGGTGAAGTTTTTGCCTCCTAATACCACTCCTCTCCTGCAGCCCATGGACCAGCAGGTTATTGCAAACTTCAAAAAACTGTACACAAAAGCTCTGTTTGAAAGGTGCTTTGTAGTGACCTCAGAAACTCAATTGACTCTAAGAGAGTTTTGGAGAGAGCACTTTAATATCCTCAATTGTGTAAACCTTATAGGTAAGGCTTGGGAGGGAGTGACTAAGAGGACCTTGAACTCTGCTTGGAAGAAACTGTGGCCAGAATGTGTAGACCAAAGGGATTTTGAAGGGTTTGAGGCTAACCCTGGGAATCCTATGCCTGTTGAGGAATCCATTGTGGCATTGGGAAAGTCCTTGGGGTTGGAGGTTAGTGGGGATGATGTGGAAGAGTTGGTGGAGGAGGACAATGAAGAACTAACCACTGATGAGCTGCTAGATCAACTTCAACAGCAAGAGGCCAGACCTGAGGAAACTGCTTCGCAGGAGGGGAGAGAGAAACTGAAGAAGTTGCCTACTTCAAAGATTAAGGAAATGTGTGGAATGTGGCTTAAAGTGCAAATCTTTTTTGATGACAATCACCCTAACACAGCTATTGCAAGCCGTGCTGGTGACTATTACACTGACACTGTTGTGAAACACTTTAGGAAAGTCATAAAGGAACGATAGGTACAGGCCACTATGGACAGATATGTTGTGCGACAGAAGTCCAGTGACTCTGAAGCTGGTCCTAGTGGCATTAAAAGAAGAAGGGAAGTAACCCCAGAAAAGGACTTGACACCTCAAGTCTTAATGGAAGGGGATTCCCCTTCTAAACATTAAGACTCTCTCTTCCTCCCATCCCATCAATCATCACCAGATCTTCAATAAAGGTGTCATGTAACTGTGCATGTTTTTTTCAGTTTGTGTGTATTAAAATTAATATTTCATGTGGTAAAAATTTTTTTTTTCATACTTTGGGGTGTCTTGCACGAATTAATTTGATTTCCATTATTTCTTATGGGGAAAATTCATTCGCATAACAATAATTTCGCATAACAATGAGCTCTCAGGAACAGATTAATATCGTTATGTGGGGGTCCACTGTATATACATCTATTTGTATTTAATGTATTTCAGGTGCAGTAGTGGAGAGTTAGTAGTGAAAACTTCACAAGATCACTGGGTTGTGGGGCGTAGTGGAGATGGTAGAGAATTTTATGTTGTTGTTAGCCACAAGAATGCCAACCTGGTGGAAGTAACAGGTGAGTTTATACTATTTGATTAGACAAAATATCATAGATATGCCTAATGTTTAATTTGTATTTATTTTAAATGGAGCTATGATAGTTTTAGGCAGAACAGGGATCTCGGTTTGACATATTACCTAGATGGTTTCTGCAGTGATGATTGTATAGTATCCAGGAGACTTTTGTGTGAGGATGTTAGATATGAGTGAATGGAGACGAGTGATTTCAACTGATATGCTGTTGAAGAGTGAGAAAGTTAATTTTTAGGAAGGAATTCCTGGAAACTGGTTAGCTGGACTAAAATCCTGGAGGTGGAAAGGAAGGGTGAAGATGTTTTAGGCCACAGTGTTCATCTGAAGCTTCTGAGAGAGCAAATGAATGAATGATGATGTTGTTTCCATATAATTTTTTTTTTTCGGGGGGCTGGGAGATAGCCATTGAAGTGAAAAGAAATGTATGCATAAAAATATGGAAAGATTTTTGGGAGGTGTTGCAGCACTACATGACCCTTGTGTGTTTAGCGCTTAGTGTTAAGTGAATGTTTAGGGAGTTTTGAGTCAGGTGAGAGAATTGTTGTAGGAGCACCTAAATGCTAAAGTAAGACCATTCTAAATGGTGTAGTAGGTAAGTTTGGAATGCCAGGGGTAAATGATAATTGTGGCCCTTGATTGAATTGTTAATGGGTAGACCTGTGGAGGTGCATGTTTTTAGGGAGTAATAGATGTTGGATCATTATTTAGTGGGAGCTTCAGTAAGAGAAAAGCTAAAATGAATAAAGGTGACAGTTAAGGAAAGATATAAGCTATTGGGAAAGAAATATGCAGTAATGAGGAAGTCAAAAGAGATATGGGGTAAATTTAAGAATGCAGTGATTGGGTGCACAACAAAAGTTTGTGGCCTTAAGAGGATGGATGCAGGTGGGAAGAGGAAGGATTGGTGGAATTATGAGGTAAAGAGGGTGATAAGGGAGAAAAAGAGTAAGAGAGGTTTTTACAAGATGGAAATCATATGAAGGCAGAGTATATGGGAAAGAAAAGATAGGTTAAAAGCGTGGTGAGAGAGTGCAGACAGAACTAATGAATGTCTCAAAACTCCAGACCGTCACGTTAGCCACTAGACCAGCTAGCCACAATAAGATTCATCCAACTAGGTATATTTCTACACCATAGGAAGGTTAGCACAGGCACCACTGTGACCACAAATGCAAGTTTTTACAGACGAATCTCCAGCTAGCGTGGCTAGCTGGAGTTTAATCCCGGCCGGGGTATGGTTTAGAACTAATGAAAGAATTGCATAGAATTAGAGGGGATATGATTGAGGTGTATAAATGGAAAACAAGAATATATAAAGGGGATGTAAATAACTTGCTAAAAATATCTAGCCAAGACAGGACTTGCACTGGTTTGGTAATAGAGTTGTGGATGAGTGGAACACACTCCCAAGTACCATCATAGAAGCTAAGATGTGTACTTTTTAAGATAAGTTAGATAAATACATGAGTGGGTGTGGTTGGGTGCGAGTTGGACATGACTAGCTTGGGCTGATGGGTCTGATGCCGTGCTCCTTCCTTAAGGTGGTGTGACCTGCCCTACTAGGCTTGGGCTGGTGGATGACTTGGACCTGCTGCAGTGTTCCTTATTTCTTATGTTCTTATGTATCAGTAAATTTTGCTGAGATTAAGGAATAGTTTTGGAGATCAGTGAAGTGAAAAAGCCTAGAGCAAGTGGACATTGCAGTTAAAAATGAAAGAGGAAAGATGGTAGATGGAGAAATAGTAGTGGGAAGATGGAGAAATGTTGAAAATTTAACATTAACACTTTTAACTGTGGGAGATCCTGGAAAAAAAAAATTCTTGTGTGGGAAGTTTTTTGAAAAATAGAAATATTTTTTCTTAGACAGATAGGTTGTTTTTCTGAATCGAGTAAGACTAAAATGATCAAAATTTGCTAAAATTTTATGATTTTATAGTGTGTTGAAGTTGGTGAAAAATTATCACTAATCGGCATAAAGAGCCAGCAAAATTTATTGATACTAATATACAATAGTTTTTCTGCATTTTTTAATTGCTTTAATGGTTAACATTATATATACTAGTTTTTATAATAGATGTGTTTCAAGGTGTTTTAGCACTGCATACATTGCTTCATTTGGAATACAGGTCTCCCTCAACATTCACGTTTTCAGCTTTCGCGGGCTTCACACATTCGCGAATTCCCAACCACCAAATTCCCAGCCACCAAATTCCCAACCGCCAAATCATATTCAAGTTTCCCCGCCACCTGCGAGTCCCTACTACCCTCCCACCGACCCCTGCAACTGGCAGCCAGCCCTCCCACCACTCAGTGTGGTGAGTGTTTTGGTTGTTCATTATTTGCTATTAAACTACAGTATAAATAATGCAAACTCATTCATGACTGCATATTGGAATGGCTATTCGGACAGGTATTAGACGGTGACATCATGTGTTTACTCTTGAACACAGCAAAGAATCAAACATTTCTGCTACTGCTAATAATAACAATAGTAATAATAATAATAAATACGATATAATTGAAGGAAGTTGTACAAAAATACGAGGGAGTGGTTGACACATCGTCAGTGTGGCTTTGTTTATGCTGGAGTGAACATTAGTCTCCCTGTTCTTCCAAACATTTCACAATAATTCATTGTGTTTGGTGCTTGTAGATTGAGTGTGACTGGAGTGGTAGAGGCAGTGGTAGAGGCAGTGGTAGAGGCAGCAATTGAGGCAGCAATTGAGGCAGCAATTGAGGCAGCTGTTGAGGCAGCGATTGAGGCAGCGATTGAGGCAGCGGTTGAGGCAGCGATTGAGGCAGCGATTGAGGCAGTGGGTGAGGCTGCTGTTGAGGCTGCTGTTGAGGCAGCAATTGAGGCAGTGGGTGAGGCAGCGATTGAGGCAGTGGGTGAGGCAGCTGTTGAGGCAGCTGTTGAGGCAGCGATTGAGGCAGCTGTTGAGGCAGCGATTGAGGCAGCTGTTGAGGCAGCGATTGAGGCAGTGGGTGAGGCAGCTGTTGAGGCAGCGATTGAGGCAGTGGTATTTAATAACATGTTATTAATAATAATACAAGTTATTAATAATATGTACTATTATTATTTATAACATATATGTTATTAAATACCACTGCCTCAACCGCTGAATTATTGTGAAATGTTTGGAAGAGCACAGAGACTAATGCTCACTCCAGCATAAACAAAGCCACACTGACGATGTGTCAACCACTCCCTCGTATTTTGTACAATTTCCTTCTTCAATTATATCATATTATTATTATTATTATTATTATTATTATTGTTACTATTGTTATTATTAGCAGTAGCAGAAATGTTTGATTCTTTGCTGTGTTCAAGAGTAAACACATGATGTCACCGTCTAATACCTGTCCGAATAGCCATTCCAATATGCAGTCATGAATGGGTTTACATTATTTATACTGTAGTTTAATAGCAAATAATGAACGAACAAAACACTCACCACACTGAGTGGTGGGAGGGCTGGCTGTCAGTTGCGGGGTTCGGAGGGAGGGTAGTAGGGACTCGCAGTGGTTGAGGAAGTGGTGGAGGCAGTGGTGGAGTCTGTGGTATTTAATAACATACATGTTATTAAAGCATAACGTGTATATATTTAGTACAATTTACGATGTTTTCATGTATTTTATGATTGTTCATGGTTCAACAAGTTAAGGAAGCAGTATTGTATCATATTTCCCTACAATATATTGGGGCACCAAACATTCACGGTTTTTCAACATTCGCGAGGCTCTTGACCCCCTAACCCTTGCGAATGTTGAGGGAGACCTGTAATTGGCACATATACGATATGACTTTTTTTTTATTTTGGTCTTCTAAGGCTACGTATAAGAAATGCTTATAACATTACAATCGTTTCAGAGTGTAATGCCCCTCAAAACATGGAAATGAGTAATATTTATTTACTTTGCTGGGTTATATATGCAGCATACTTTATAATTGTCATTTTACGTTTTTTTCTACTATTTTGGTCTTCTGAGGCTATGTACAAGGAAAACCTAAAATATTACGATTACAGTGGTACGTTGGTACTCGTCCACTTTAGAATAAGTCCAACTTGGTATACGTCCTGTTTGCATGCGAAAATTTTTGCTTCGTAGATGACCTTAGTTTGGAAAATGACTCCCGTGGTAGAACTTGTGGGTCAAAATGAGTCGTGACACCACGTGCTACCCTTGTTTACCTCTCTCGAGACAAAGCCAGGACTGCCCACTAGCATCAGTACGCACATTGCTACCATTCAGTGAACAACCCACGCTGTAATTCTGTGAATTTTCACATGATTTTGTGTTGTATAAATTTTTAGTAAATTCATTAACCATGAGTTTTAAGAAAGTTAATGGGAAGAGCCAAGCAACAAGAAAATGGTTAGGATCACCATGGAGGTGAGATAAGATAAGATAAGATAAGATTTCGTTCGGATTTTTAACCCCGGAGGGTTAGCCACCCAGGATAACCCAAGAAAGTCAGTGCGTCATCGAGGACTGTCTAACTTATTTCCATTGGGGTCCTTAATCTTGTCCCCCAGGATGCGACCCACACCAGTCGACTAACACCCAGGTACCTATTTGCTGCTAGGTGAACAGGACAACAGGTGTAAGGAAACGTGTCGAATGTTTCCACCCGCCGGGAATCGAACCCGGGCCCTCCGTGTGTGAAGCGGGAGCTTTAGCCACCAGGCCACCGGGCCTGTGGCACGTGTATCTGGGACTTGGCTGCTGCATGCCGTATGCCGAGAACAACGGTATCCATGATTGTGAAAAACAAAGATGTTATTAAATCAGCTAACGTTGCAAAGGAGGTGAACTCAGTTACCAAACAAATATCACGGACATTAGAGCATATTAAAAAATTGCTTTTGATCTGGATAACAGAAAAACAGTGCCAGCGATAGTGTATCAGAGGCAGTGATTTGCGAAAAGGCACAACTGATGCATGCCGATCTTTTGAAAACCAAGGCAGGAACTAGCCATGAAAGTGAAGTGTTTTAAGCCAGCCAGGGCTGGTTTGATAATTTTAAGAGGACTGGCATTCATAGTGTTGTGAGGTAGGGAGAGGGAGCCATTGCTGATAAAGATGCTGCCAGTGATTTTGTTAGAGTTTGGGGAACTTGTGGAGGCTTAGGGTTTTGTTCCCCAACAAGTTTTTTGTTTTTTGTGATGAAACAGGGCTGTTTTGGAAGAAAAATGCCTAACAGAACCTGTATTACACAAGAGGACAAGGCATTACCAGGACACAAGCCAATGAAGGATAGGTTAACACTCTTGCTCTGTGCCAATGCAAGTGGGGATTGCAAACTGAAGCCTCTACTGAGAAGGCAGAAGCAGAGTTCTTTGGACAGATTTTTAGTTAAAGTCAAACCTGGTGAGCTTCAACCAGGTCCAAATAGGGAAAAAGAACAGAAAGGAGAAGGGGACTCTCCTTCCTTTCTCAGCACTATCCTAGTAGGCACTCAACTTTTGTCAGCATAATAAAGTGAGATTAAATTTGCAATGTTTAAATTACATACTTTAGTATTAAGCAGTGTTTAAATTATTTTATACAGCCCCATCAATGTATAATATGCCAGTAACAATAGGATTTTTTTTCATGGAAACTGATTAATCGTTTTCCCTATATTTCTTATGGGAAAATTTGTTTTGGTATATGTCCTGTTTCTTATAAGTCCAAGGTCTTGGAACAGATTCAGGACATATACCAAGGTACCAATGTATCTTAGAGTATAATATTCATCAAAACATAGAAATTATTCACATTGTTTGACTTTACTGGGGGTATACCTAGTGCGCTTTTGGGCTGAATTTATACTGTTAGTATTATGAAATTGTAATAAATTTGGACTGGATAAGTAATCTTTGATCCACTTGCACACCTTGTTTGTTGGTAGGGAAGCTGGTGGTGAAACAACAGTGCCAGATGAATGTGGCCCATGGCCGGACTATGGGAGTAGAAACTCTCGAAATTCATCAAAGATATATTCCGGTTCATTGTTTACTTTTGCTAGTGAGGCATACTAGTATGTTGGACACAGTCATCCCCTGTGCATTTATCCCTGATACATTGCATGCACCCTGCTGGCCTTAAAGAAGACAAGAGTTGCCCTGGAGGTAAAAAAAAAATAGTGGCAGAGGTAGATTTGTGGTTACAGAAAATGTTGTGTACCAATACATCACACACAGTACCACCACCTGTGTACTAGTATGTCAAACACAGTTAAAGGATTAATGATGAAAAGTGGTTGTGATTTCATGCATTGGGCAAGAATACAATCATGTAGGAGCGAGGAAGGGCATGGGTGGGAAGTGCACGAAGCAGTAGGGGTGGGTAAAGCAGCTGGGACATATTAATATATTTGAAACAGGTGAAGATTGTATAGAGTTTAAAGCACAGTATTACTGTTATTATTATTATAAAAAAAAAGTGCTAAACCTACAAGGGTCATACAGTGCAGCAGGGCAGAGAAGGTTATAGGGGTATTGGGTATCAAGAGAGAGGGATGATTATTAGGTCATGGACTGCAGCAGGGCAGGGGTAGAGGGTAGCAAGAGATTGAGATAGAAAGGGCTGTGAGGAGTGCTAGAGGCATCATCAGAGTTTGCGCAGTAAATCAGTTGCAGTCAAAAAATCAATGAGAGTCTGGGTTAAAGGAGGGTCCATCAGCAAGAAGGGAAGGTAAAGCAAGGGCAATAGAACATTGACTTTAAAGCACCGGTGTCTAAGTAAGGATTGGCAGTTCCCTTGTATGAGGAAGAAGGGGACAAGAGAGAATGCAGGAATTGTTTAGAAAATTGACACGTTGAAGAATGACTCATAGGGGGTCATACAGCACCTGGAAAAATGGTATACATTCAGATTAGATTAAAGGAATTGGAGTACAGATCCACTTCCTTAGATCAAGAGCCCCTCACCAGTATTCAAGAAGCTCTCTTCGGGGATGATGGTCTTGGCAGATATACAAAAATTTTCCTTCATTCTCAGTCAAGCTCCAAATGTTTTAAGATATCCTTTTGAATTGTTAAACTGAAAACTACCTACTCGTGCATTATTTTTTCCAGATGAAGTCAATCGGATGTGTGCCAGCCATTTCAGCAACATCTTTATGATCGAGTAATACTGGTAGTGGATAGTTTTAAGTGCATTCTTTTGACTTCTGATCACTTTGATCTTCAGGTATTTTGACACTAGGTGATATTGATCATATGTACAGATTGAGTCGGAGTCCATGTGATTGCCAAAGCTTATGATTATTATAGAGTAATGATGTATTAGCATATCTTCAACCCTTTTGTATATATATTTAAGAATTTTATAAAAAAATTAAATACCCCATACTGTACTTTGTGGCCATTTCTGGAGTAATGGGAAAAGGTAATTAATAAGTCAGTGATGACTTCCCATGTAAAATAGAAAGCACAATAAAGTAGTTGCAAGGAATGAACAAGAGCTAGTTACCCTTTGGGATTATTAGTGTTGTAAAATTTATGATAATTTAGCTGTTATTTGATATGTCTGGATCTACATATGATTACCATATTTAATTTTCTTTCAATGTTTATGGTTTAAAAATTAGTCAGATCTGAGGTTTTATAAACTTCAATAATATATTGAAAAGAAGTGTGAACAGTACACCACATAGAAAATTCTCTAATGAAATGTAGTACTTGTTAATATTAAGGTAAGTATAAAATAAAAATATTGGCTCTGACACACAACATTTTAAGCAGTTTAGGCTCATTACATCACAGGTATAAAATACTGACAAATTGAATAACATGTGCAACACCTGGGTATCTGTATTAGTGAAATGTTTTGTGTGCAGATTATTATTATTATTACAATCAAGGGGGAAGCGCTAAACCCGGAGGATTATACAGCGCCTGGGGGGGGGGGGGGGATGTGGAAGGCATTTGTGTGCAGAGCAGGCTTTATTGATCAGGTACTTGGTATGTTAGCCTTGATTAACCCTTTTACTGTCTTCTGTGTAGATCTAACAGAGGATAACTTTAGTTGCTGGAATGCATAGTTTACTTTGCATTCAGTTTTTAAATTTTAATCTTGTGTAAAATTGGCCAACTTAGACTTTTGTGTACTTCATAGGGTAGCTCTAATAGTTAAAGGGCAGTTTCTTGTGCTCAGTCGATAGAATGGAAGGCATGTCAAAATTGCTAAGAATGGGATGGAATTAGCTTCTATCAAATTAAGTATTTTTGGTGTCATTATTTCATGTTTTTTTGTTTTTAAATCTTGATATTGGAGTGACATCTGAACTGTCATATCTGGGCACCTCTGTGAATGATGGTGCAAGTGTTTCTTTTTTGGGCCACCTGCCTCTTTGGGAGATGACTGATATGTTGAAAAAGAAAAAATTATCAGTCTTTAGTTTCAGGGGTCCCATCAGTGAAAAGTTAAAATATTCTCTGAAAGGTGTCCATTATTATTATCAAAAAGAAACGCTAAACCCACTAAGGTCGTGCAGCACTTATGAAAGGTGTCCAGTCCCTTAGCCTTGGTCTACCTCCAAAACAGAGGCATAAGAGAGATACATCCATAAGGAGAGCTAGAGGTTAGTAATAGAATTGTAGGGGATTAAGTGTGATGCAGCCATTGGAGACCTGGTCACTGGTCAAAGCAGGTGTTCATAAACTAGGGTAGATGTTAGCAATAGATATGAAGATATCTTCTATACCAAGATTCCATAATGGTTTCTTGTCACACAAGTATCATTGCATAAAAGGTAGTAATTATAATCATGGGGGAATGCTAAACAAAAGGTAGTAATATCATTAACTTAACAAGACATGTGTAGCAGCTGGGTATCCTTATTGGCAAGATGTTTCACCTCCACACTAATATCAACCATTTGATTGATAAAGCACGGTGTGCAGGCAAAACATCTTGCCAGTAGATACCCAAGTGTTGCACATGGTTTCATCACTTTATGGGTATTGATAACACTATGGAATGTTGATGTGGATATCTTAAATGCTATTGCCAACTCCTGGCCCTCCTGAGAATGACCTACCGCTGCTAGTGGGTCCTGTCCAGGTGTGAT
Source organism: Cherax quadricarinatus (assembly GCF_038502225.1). Lineage (NCBI taxonomy): Eukaryota > Metazoa > Arthropoda > Malacostraca > Decapoda > Parastacidae > Cherax > Cherax quadricarinatus. Next base: position 6,365,229 of record NC_091363.1, read on the forward strand.
CATCTCTTCAATTGCTGCATCTTTCTCTTAAATCTCCACTCTAGTCTGGCTCACCTTAAGAGCATGATCTGCTTTCTATTTATATTATTATTATAATCAAGGGGGAAGCGCTAAACCCGTAGGATTATACAGCTTTCTATTTATAGGTCCCTCCTACAAGTGACAATGTCTTTAACTGCTACACCTCCCTTTGGGCCCAGTATGCATTTCCATCCTCATGCCTCTGTATTAGAAGTAGGCTATGGGACTGAACATCTTTCATAGTGTTGTAATGTTAATCAAAACATATCCACAGACCAAAATCCCCCACTCGTGCTGATATGACTAGTACTGTTTCATTGCTCCAATACTTTCATTTCGCTGGGGAAAGTACTGGATTTTTTTTATAAAGAAAAATGTCTTGCCAATGAATATAACCAGGAGTTGCACATGTTATCAATTTAAAATTGGTATGTAGATATAAAATGTGAAGAAAATATTCCATTCATATTAATGTAACTGATTAGGCATTCTGAAGGGCAGGTTAAAGTTACATTTATTACTTGACAACAGTGCAAGCCCTTCAGGAAACTTGCATTGTGATACTGTGGGGGGTCTTGATCCAGTGAACTGTACGTATCCTCTCCTTGGGTCGATGCTGAATGCCTCATTTCCCAGGTGCAATACAGCCTCTACAGGCTTAGTGCTTCCCGTTAAATTTGCAGTATGATCAGGTTAAACACATCTTAAAAATAGCTAAATGTACAACTGCACTTTACGGTTAAATATTTATTTTCTGTTTTCACGTTTTCGAAGTTCTAGAATTCCATACAGGGTGAATTGATGTTACACATGTAAATTATATATGCTATACCTCAAGAACTTCATATGTGAAGTGTATATAATTAATATAGTTTCAGACAAGCTATGTGTATACTGTAATATAAATAGTATGTGCAACAGGCTAATATTTTATAAATCTGAGATTTTGCAAGTTTAATGTTATACATAATTTATAAATACACATTTAAATTTGTTTATATTGTGATAATGAATCCTTTATAAAACACAAATGGACATGGAAATGAAGCAAGGTCTTATGATATAACATTTGCTGTACAAGCCTATTAAGAGATTTTCAGTAGGAAAGTTTAACAGAAGCCACAGTCTGAAGCATCTGTCCTTTCTTATAAACACAGTTATCATATTTTACCCTTCACTATCGTTTAGTCAATGAATTCACTGTTGGCTTTCAAGAATAAGCATTAGATGTATCAGATAGGTGTGTCGTAGAAAGGACATTAGTTTCATATGGAGACTACTGGTAGAGTATGTCACACAGTAGTTTGTTAAACTTTCACAATGAAAAAACTTAGGAAGATAAAAAATAATATAAACAAGTTAAGAAAGCCTAGGGAATGAATGGATTTGTCAGTTAAAAACAGTAGGGGAGATAGATGGGGAGCCAGAGGTATTGTGTAGATTGTGTGAATATTTTGAAGAACTTTTAAATGTTGATGAAGAAAGGGAGGTGGTAATTTCATGCACTGGTCAGGGAGGTATAGCTTCTTTAGGAATGAAGAAGAGCAGGACGAGTGTGGGGGAGGTGCGCGAGGCACTACGTAGAATGAAAGGGGTAAAGCGCCTGAATTGATGGGATCATGACCGAAATGTTAAAAACAGGGGAGGATATTGTGTTGGAGTGGTTGGTATTTTTTTTTTTTTTTAATAAATGTACGAAAGAAAGGTACTTAGGGATTGGCAGAGAGCATGTATAGTTCTCTTATATAAAGGGAAGAGGGCTAAGGAGATGGTAAACTTATTCCCCTATAATTTTTACAAAGTATACCAGGTAAAGTATGGTAGGATTACTATTGAAAGAATTAGAGGTAAGACAAGGTAGGATTGCAGATGAGCAAGGAGGCTTTAGAGTGGGTAGGGGATGTGTAGATAAAGTGTTTACATTGAAGCATATATATATGAACAGTATTTTTAGATAGAGGTAGGGAAGTTTTCATTGCATTTATAGATACAGAAAAGGCATATGATAGTGGATAGGGGAGCAATGTGGCAGATGTTGCAAGTGTATGGAAGAGGTAGTAAGTTACTAAATGCTGTAAAGTGTTTTTATGAGGATAGTGAGGCTCAGGGTAGGGTATGTAGGAGAGGATGTGTAATGTCACCATGGTGGTTTAATATATTCATAGATGGGGTTGTGAAAGAAGTAAATGCTAGGGTGTTGAGGAGAGGGATGGGATTAAATTATGGGGAATAAAGTACAAAGTGGGAGTTGATGGTTACTTTTTGCTGATGATACTGCTTATGGGAGATTCTAAAGAAAAGTTGCAAAGGTTAGTGGAAGAGTTTGGGAGGGTATGTAAAGGTAGAAAGTCGACAGTGAACATAGATAAGAGTAAGGTGATGAGTGTATCAAATGATTTAAAGAAAAAATGGATATCACTTTGGAGAGAGGGAGAAAGTGAATGTTTTCAGATATTTGGGAGTTGACTCATCAGCAGATGGGTTATGAAGGATGAGGGTAACCATAGAATTCATGAAGAAAAAAAGGCAAGTGGTGCATTGAGGTATTGGTGGTGACAAAAAAAAACAGTTATCTATGGAGGGAATGTATGAAAGTATATGGTACCAACACACTCGCATGGGTGTGAAGCATGGGTTGTCAATGCTGCAGCGAGGAGGCGGCTAGAGGCGGTGAAGATGATGTGTCTAAGGGCAATGTGTGGTGTTAATATTATGCAGTGTGTGGAAATTATGTGGTGTGAAGTTAATAAGTGTTTGTCAGAGGGCTGAAGAGGGGCTGTTGAGGTGGTTTGGTCACTTAGAGAATGGAACAAAGAATGACTTGGAGAATGTATAAATCTGTAGGGGAAGGAAGGAGTCATCCTCGAAGAGGTTGGAGGGAGGGGGTAAACAAGGGTTTGTGGGCGAGGGGCTTGGACTTCCTGCAAGCATGTACGAGTGTGTTAGATAGGAGTGAATGGAGACGAATGGTTTTTGGGACCTGATGAGCTGTTGGAGTGTGAGCAGGGTAATACTTAGTGGAGGAATTTAGGGAAACTGGTTAGCCGGACTCGAGTTCTGGAAATGGGTAGTAGTACAATGCCTGCACTTTAGAAGGGGGGTTTGGGATGACAGTTTGGAGGGACTTTAAATTGTTGTATCTGAGTGCCTCTGCAAAGACAGTGATTATGTATGAGTGATGGTGAAAGTGTTGATGAAAGTATTTTCTTTTGGGGGATTTTTTTTTTCTTTTTGGGTCACCCTGCCTCAGTGGGAGACGGCAGACTTGTTGAAATAAATATATACACACACACACACAAGCAGTACTTGTTGGTAAAATTAAGTTTAGTTTCTGTTAAAAAGTCAGAGGGAGTCTGCATCAAAGGTGGGATTTTCAATGAGTGGGTTAGGTAGTGTGTGTTAGGGTAGTGGAAACTATGAAAGCAAATTCTGCATGCCTGCTGATAAACAGGATGTTAAGATATGGTGAACTGACACTGATCAAGTTACCACCAAGATACCAGAGGGAAGTGCTTGTCCGATATGTAGGCAGGAGTGTGGCCTTCCAAACACAACAGTGATGGTAAGATGGCCAGAAACCCAAACCTGGTTTGACAGAATGCAATTTATTGTGAACCAACTCGGATCACTGTCGTTTGCAAAGTTGTCGAGAGTGCTACATGACAGTCTGGTCATGAACTGCTGACTGGGCACTCTCTTTTTACCCTAAAAATCTACATGTCCAGGGACCCAGCAGTAATAATCATGTTGGCGATTACTAGAAATACGGCATAACCAAAGTTGTTTACATTGGATTAAGGGATGACTGGAATCTAATTTTTGGATAGCCTGTAATGTAATATAGGAGTAAAACTACACAAATGGTGAGGTAGGCATTGATGCAATATGTATGACAGCCATGAGAATTGCATACAACTCTGCTGTGAAAATACAGGCCAAATCTAAAAAAAAAAAAAAAATTTTTATTTTTTTTTTAGAAATTTGTCTGGAAAAACCGTTGCAGACTTGATACCTGCAGAAGCCTTAAGACCCATCAGTGTACACTGCAATGGCATGAGAATGAAAGTGCTTAAGAAAGCGAGTGTGAAGCTACAGTAGGTAATTGAGCTTTTTGCTCATGGCAGTTGGGAAGAACACACAAATTGTAGGAACTTTACAAGGGTGAAGAGAAAAGATGCTGGACAGACATATTGAGAAGGTAAGATTAACACTCACTGACATTCCCCCCCCCCCCTCTCCCCTCTCTGACCCCTCTCACACACACCTGCACATTCTCTAAACAAAGCATTTTTTCCTGGCTTTCCACATTTCTGGAAGTACTTACCGTAGTGGGTTTAGCACGGTTTTGATTATGATAATCTGGAAGTACTTAAACAATTAATTCTACCACATTGACAGCTAATTTTGAGAATGCAAAAATTGAGGCCTATAAATATGCCAAGCTATTGGCTTATGATTTTCACACATTTTTCAGTGTTGCCTAAAATCATGTCATGTACTTTTTGACATATTAAGAATGTGAAGATGGTAAAACTACAGTTAATCTTCCTGTATTATGATTTTTTTCTTAGGTTTATCAATGTCTGGTCCTTGTGGTAGCACACCAAGGGCCATGTACGAGATTTTATTTAACTAAACGTGAATTGAAAGCCTTAGTCTTTAAGAGCCATGTGTGGTGTGAATGTTGTGCAGATAATTTGGCATTTGGTGGTGGTTTGGAGTTTATGAAAATGTTATTCAGAGGGCTGAGGTGGTTTGGAAATTAAGATAGATTGGGGAAAAGTAGAATGACTAGGAGAGCTTGCAAATCTAGTGTGGAGGGAAGAAAGGGGTAGGGGTCATCCTGGGAAAGGTTAGATGGAGGGCATAAAGGTTGTTATCGAGTGCTAGAAGCTTGGATATGCAACAGGCTGGTGTGAACATGTTAGGAGTGAAAAGTTTCTTGGAGTGTGAGCAAGATAACATTTATGAAGGGATTCAGGGAAACTGGTTAACTGCACTTGAGTTCTCGAGATGTTAAGTGCAGTACTTGAACTCAGAGTGGAGATGCTGTTTGGAAGGTCATATTCAGTCTTGCAGGGATACCAATAGGTGACAGCAAAAGTTTTCTTTGACAGGTCACCCTACTTTGGTGGGACATGGCCAATGTGTTGAAAAACAAAAAACAAATGAACCATGTCAGTTGCCAATTTTAACTAAACTGTCAGTCATGTAACTCTACATCAATGGGATCAGTGTCCACCATAGATCTATGCATAATTCATAGCACCTTCAAATTTGCTATGAGCAGCAAGTTTTGACCTAGATTTGAGAGGGGAGTCTGTACAGTGGGTATGCACAGCATTAAAAATTCTGCCATAACCCCAGTGAATGATGGGAACAGCTAACTTAAGTTTGTTTGGGCTAAAATAGCAACTTATGGCCATTTTCTAGGTTTTTTTTACGAGTTTACTGGCTTGTTTCTTGGTACCAATAGACAGACCAGCAGACATACTAGGGAAACTGAGAAAATATTGGTCAGATTCAGACAAAGTGGCTGAAACAGGCCTCACAGTGGTAGAAATGGTCTATTTTTAGCAATTTTTCCAGGGCAAGATTCAGATTTAGCTCCTTGTCTGATTATATTATCATGGGGAAGAGTAGGGGGCTCCTCTCCCCCTCCCCCTTCATAGGCTTTTACTAGGTCTGCTTCAAATATCAGAACAGCTTAAACCACAACCAAGCATTTTGGATTATGGTTTATTAGCCAAGAAGTAGGGAGAAATTTTTTTGTAATGTATTCAAAATGGAAAGCCAATGTTATATAGGAGAGGCTTGGGGACATTAATGAATAGAGGGAAGGTAGCTTTAGTGACTGGAATGCCTAGTGTTTCTTTTGCACACTTTAAATTGAAATTTGTTGAAAATAGAGCTGCCAAGTTATCAACTTCCAGACACTCAATAGGGTAGTTCTGACGGTTTAATGGAAAGTTTCTTGTGATCAGTGAATAGTACAGAAGGCCTACTAGTCAAATAGTGGGACAGTTTGAGTGCTAAAATTGACCTAATATGGTTTCAATTTGTAAAAAAAAAAAAAAAATTTGTATAAAGTGTTCCTTACCTCCAACCTTGCAACCGATATAATTTTGCAAATACTGTATTACATCAAATTTCACATTTTTGGGATCATTACTGCTATAAAAAAAATCAGCCATTTTAGAAATTATAATTACTTTCTAATCTTTCCCAAAAAAGTTGACACAGACATAGCTTTCAGTTCTAGAGGTGTTGACAGTTAATTAAATGAAAGAATTTTTTTTTATCTCCAAAATATAGTGAGCTTAGGATTTTGGCAACTTTTTTAAATTTTTCAATACTATTTAAAATCACACATGTACTGACACTGATTAAGAATATGGAGTGAAAAATTATAAAATAAAGATAATTTCAGCATATATTGAGACCCTTTTCTTCCCTTTGTCTCTCAAATGTTGACTGTCATCATGGGAGCAGGACTTTTACCAGTAAACAAATGCTGAACTATAGGCTTACAATTTTAATTTTTTGTTTCAGGTTTTCAATATTACCTAAAAATAACCAATGTACTGCCTGACAAGACTACATGAAATTTTATACACGTATGTTTCATTTCATTCACCAATTACTAGATCTGTTTGGTTATTTGGTGTATTAAATATGATAATGTAGTACTGATAACTACTCTATACGTATCACTGTAGTTTTATTATCGGAGGCAAGAGCTGAATCTATAAGGCCTATACAGTGTGTGAGGTATGGAAGTCAATCAAGTTTGATAAAAGGGAAATAAAGGCTCACCTCCTTAAGACATGAGCCCCTCATTGATACTGTGACCAATTCAGTGTCATATTACACATTGTATTAGTGCATATCAAGCAAAACTATTCAAATTAAATTTTTCATATTGAGCAATCATGTTCATGAACAGTCATGTCAATGGTCAAAAGTTTCACGTAATTTAAGAGAAAACATTTCCACCATTAATATACAAAAGATGCTGGATAGGAATCTAGGAAGTGAGATAAGCCACTCTACAGGGAGGGTGGCACTCCTCCCAGAGGCCCCCTTCATACCTACCTTATGTCTGCCATGCATCAATTCTGGGGGTTACCATCCCTGCTGCCTGGTCCCATACCAGGCCTCCCAGTTTTTAGCTTGATTGACTAGGCTGTTGGTGTAAGCCACACCAACATATGCACCACAGCCCAGCACAAACACCTCCCCCCCCCCCCCCCTCAAATACTGCCATCTTGTTAGTGGAAGGAAAGGTTAGGATTAAAACAATGCTGAAAACAGATAAGTTTTTTTTTTTTTTGAATGGTAAGTGTTTATTTTACATAGGTAAAATTATGCATCTAAAATTAAACTGGAGAATAAAAGTACATTGTATGTACTTTTATTCCAGCTAGCTTTCGGACAAAGCCATTATTTCTATTTGATACAAATAATTTAAAAAAAAAAACTAGCTGCAAGATAAAATATATTAAGAACATCAGCTAGTTAAGAAATTCATTAATTTATATAGAGAACTAAAAAAAAAAAAAAATTACCTCTTAATCTCTAATATATAGTTAAGTCTTACTCTTTACTGAAGAGGAAGACAGAGATATTTCTGCCGCTTCATTAGCAACATTCTTCCTATTCAACATTTTTCTATGTTTTGCTCCTTGCATGTGTGCTTTCCAAGCATGTTCTCCAATCACCACACGATTACAAACTGTGCATTCATGTCTTGTCTTATCACCTGCAAAATATTAATATAAATTAGATCCTGCACCCTGAAGGATGGGTGAGGATGTTACAACTGGAGGGAAATAGGTCATGTCAGCATACTTCTGGAAAGACACTTATTTTAGTGTATGATAAATGTTTTCTTCCTTTGGCCAGTACAGATGTCACTCCAATTCCCTGAATTAAGTCTGAATGCCTTCCATTCCCCTAGGCACTGTATGACCCCTATGGGTTAAGTGCTCCCTCCATAAATTTTCAATAAAGATGTCATATTAGTGAGCAGAAATTAAAAGGGATCGTGGGATCATCAGGGAAATATAGTGGACCCCTGAGTTTCATGATTAATCCGCTCCAGAGAGAGTGCCGAAAGTTGGAATTCACGAATGTCGAAACCATTTTCCCCATAAGAAATAAATCCAATTAATCAGTTCCAGACACCTAAAAGTATTAACAAAAATTATTTTTTTGATAGATTAAATATAGATTTACACATACAGAAAAGAATAAGAAATCAAGTACGTACAGGTACCATCCAACTTACGACCGAGCTTGGTTCCGACCAACCAGTCATAAGTCGAAATGGACGTAAGGCAAACCTTACTACCAAATATCAACACCACATTTTTGTAATGACTGTATTTTATTGTTTTATTTTGGCATTTCATTTTTTACTTTACTTTTTATGCTGTTAGTACTGTATTTTATACTGTAAGGTTTAGGATAAACACTGTACAACACAAACAATTGTTTATTTCTCAGAAATTTGGCATACAAAACATGGTCATAAGCCCAGCGGTCGTATGTCGAGCAGGTCGTAAGTCGGATAGTAGGTGTATAAAACAATAATGACATCACACTTGCCTTTACTGAAGACTCTTGTTGGTGTATGGAAGATGGGAGGGGAGGAGAGGATGGAGAAGTCACTGGACCCTTGTCGCACAAACTGTCCAGAGAGCTCTTGCAGCTCTACCTTCTACCACCATCACAACTACTACCACCCTCTACCACCATCACAACCATCTACCACCACTACTTTTATATTTTTCTTCAAACAAACAATGCCACACTGACTCCTAAATGTTGTGGGGGAGCCTTTGTGTACGCCCAGCCTCACGGATGCGTTCTGTACGACGGACAAATTGTGAGGAAAATCATGAACCGCGAGGCTTTATTTTGACGAAAACAGTTGCCGAAACTCGAAATTCACGAAGCACGAGGCTCACGAAACTCGGGGGTCCACTATAATTCAGTTCTAAATGGTTGTTCAGATGGTTTGGGCATGTAGAGAGGATGAAGAGGGACAGGTTGATAGTGAGAGTGTATAAATCTAGAGTGGAAGGAAAGAGTAAGAATTATTGCAGGAATAGTTGGAGGGAGAGGAGGGGGGGAGGCAAGAGACTGAATTTTAGGGGATTTAATATAGCAGGCTTGTGTGATCATGTTAGATTAAAGTGAATCGAGATGAGGGGTTTTTAATGGACATACTATTGAAACGTGAATGTTGAGGAAAAAATGTCGTTACTACTGAATTATGAAGAATTCTTATTAATTACTTATGCTGAACTCACTCATTATGGAGCTTTGACAAGTACCTCGGTATGTACCGTATTTTACAGCTCAAAGACACTTTTTTCCCACAATAAGTCTCAAAAATTTACCCAACATTTTTGAGACTAAAGGTTACACAAGAACATAAGAAAGAAGCACTGCTCGGCATGTCCAAGTCACACCCACATTACTTAGAGGCCTCAACCTAAGCCTAGAAAAATTTTTCCAATGCTAAACAATAATATAAGGTCCTATATATGACCCAATGATGAATCATGTAAACTACTTTGCATAATATAAATAAATAGCAAATTGTAAAAGTTTGTTGGCGCTTAACGGTAGGTTAACAAACCAGGTGATGAGTCACGTAATATCAGTAGGTTAATTCACTTGTTTACCATCAAACAACCTGATAATATTTTTACCCACCTCAAACAAACATTTTACTGAGTTCTGGATGCAAGACCCTTTTAAGCTCATGATTAGGATTTACCAGATCTAGAATAATTGTCTATATTGGTGCATTTCTTAGCCCTGTTTCATGTAAATGTAGTGTCAGTGATAAGTAATTGCAGAACAAATCATTAATGTGTGTTCTTAAGTGTAATGCCTCAGGCTTACCATGGATAGTTTTTTTTTTTTTTTTTTACAAAAAGTTTAGCAAGTTAGACTTTTGTCCCTGACACCAGGGCGTCTTGTTTGCCGTAAAATACAGTAAGTGTATTTATTTATTAACCCTTTCAGGGTCGAGAGGCCCTCTCCTAAACTTGTTCTCAGGGTCAAAAATTTTTTGAAAGGAAGAAAAAAAAATCTTATGAAATGATAGAGAATCTTTTCCCTATCATAATGACAACAAAAGTATGAAATTTGATGGAAAGCTTACAGAATTATGCTCTCGTGAAATTAATGGTCTCGACGGTGTTTACGCATCGGCGATTTCGCCCGCTTTGAGCCTTATTTTCAGCCAATTCCAATGTACCAGTCGACAAAAATCATAACTTTCGCTAGAACTCCGTTTTTCCTATCGAATGAGTACAAGAAACCACCCATTTACCAATTTCAACTATCCAATAAAATGGTCAGAAATTGTCAATTTTGCCAATTTCACACATTTAAAAAGATGCCAATATCCAAATAGGGTCCAGAATAAACAAGACAGACATTCCTGGCACTAAAATAACATTTTCTCTGTTCATTAGTCACGTCCCCATGCCCCTCTTACATTTCTTTTGCTTTCCACTTTGAATTTTTATTCTCACAAAAAATAGATTTACTGTTATGCAGACTACTGCATTAGTGTAGAAATGGTATAAATAATATCAGCGCACTTGTGAAACAATATTAGACTCACCAGTTGACATGTACTGGACGTGTGGCATGATCTGTTTACTTTCGAACACTGGCAAAAATCGAACATTTCTGCTACTTTGAGCTCAATTTCAAGGTACTTTTCACTGTGAAACTAATCAAAATCATCTCAATTTCTGTAATATGTCTTCTATTCAATAAAATGAGACCAGGAAAACTAGAATGCAACCATAAATACCATACGAAAATACACTGCAAAGTCGCTGTTTTAAACCAAAAACACAGTCGGAGTTTTATTTTTCTAATTATGCACTGTGTGCTGCAGGATTTTTTTATACTGTGCACAGAACACAGAGAGTAGTCGTCAACAGAGTAAAGTCCGAGGCAGCTACGGTGAAAAGCTCTGTTCCACAAGGCACAGTACTAGCTCCCATCTTGTTCCTCATCCTCATATCCGACATAGACAAGGATATCAGACACAGCACCGTGTCTTCCTTTGCAGATGACACCCGAATCTGCATGACTGTCTTCCATTGCAGACACTGCAAGGCTCCAGGCGGACATCAACCAAATCTTTCAGTGGGCTGCAGAAAACAATATGAAGTTCAACGATGAGAAATTTCAATTACTCAGATACGGTAAACATGAGGAAATTAAATCTTCATCAGAGTACAAAACAAATTCTGGCCACAAAATAGAGCGAAACACCAACGTCAAAGACCTGGGAGTGATTATGTCGGAGGATCTCACCTTCAAGGACCATAACATTGTATCAATCGCATCTGCTAGAAAAATGACAGGATGGATAATGAGAACCTTCAAAACTAGGGAGGCCAAGCCCATGATGACACTCTTCAGGTCACTTGTTCTATCTAGGCTGGAATATTGCTGCACTCTAACAGCACCTTTCAAGGCAGGTGAAATTGCCGACCTAGAAAATGTACAGAGAACTTTCACGGCGCGCATAACAGAGATAAAACACCTCAATTACTGGGAGCGCTTGAGGTTTCTAAACCTGTATTCCCTGGAACGCAGGAGGGAGAGATACATGATTATATACACCTGGAAAATCCTAGAGGGACTAGTACCGAACTTGCACACGAAAATCACTCACTACGAAAGCAAAAGACTTGGCAGACGATGCACCATCCCCCCAATGAAAAGCAGGGGTGTCACTAGCACGTTAAGAGACCATACAATAAGTGTCAGGGGCCCGAGACTGTTCAACTGCCTCCCAGCACACATAAGGGGGATTACCAACAGACCCCTGGCAGTCTTCAAGCTGGCACTGGACAAGCACCTAAAGTCAGTTCCTGATCAGCCGGGCTGTGGCTCGTACGTTGGTTTGCGTGCAGCCAGCAGCAACAGCCTGGTTGATCAGGCGCTGATCCACCAGGAGGCCTGGTCACAGACCGGGCCGCGGGGGCGTTGACCCCCGAAACTCTCTCCAGGTAAACTCCAGGTAAACACTGACCACACAGATCCATTCTTTCATATACAGACCTACCAGCTTTCTCTCGCTAGATTTGAAGGCACTAGAATTTACATGTACTAGTACGGCACCAACCCTGGCGTGCAAGCCGTACTAGTATGACAACAACCCCAAAAGGGTTAAAGACTATCCATCTTAACCCTTAAACTGTCCAAGCAGATCTACGTTCACATGCGTAGTGCTCCAAAAGCAGATATAAAAAAAAAAAAAAAGTAGATCAAAGTTTTTTTTACAAGTTTTCAAAAGTAAAAAAAAATCTACTTTTTTTTTTTTACATACTTTTAAATGTTGAAAAAATGTAGATCTACGTTTGGACAGTTTAAGGGTTAAACAATAACACTAATATTGTATATCTAATTATTATATTGATTTTCTTATATAATTTTTCCCCTAAATGAAATAGGTTTCAGGCGAATGCCTTGTGTGCAACAACTACTGAAAAATTAATAAATAATTATGATAAACAAAAAAAGATGGCAAGTCAACTCATTAAACACAAAAAAGTAATCTATAGCAAACCTTTCCTATCATTTTCTCAATTCCGAAAGCCATTCACTCACTGCATTTGTAACTTGAGAGCAAATGGTAAAAGCACACTTCCCTAATGAACCTTAACACACTTCATGCATATGTCCTCTTACTTTTGTTTACAACTTGTGCTTCAGAAACTTTTGATACATTTGCCACCTCAAGAGCTGGCTGGGTCCCATCAACCAATGCTTGCACTACTGCTTGGGCTGGGTCACGTACTTTTTCATTCCACTTGCTGGGATCCGATCCATCCAGAGCATATACCGGAGGAACCTGTGAAGCAGAACTATGACTATCAATCTTTTTGTTTTTTGACAAGTATCCAATAACTACCTTCAATCTCCCTTCATATTTCACTTAGCCTCCAACTTTAACTGGCAGCTTAGTGCTAAAAGTTCTTTCCCCCACACAATAACTTACTGTTACTCTGCTTAACAATGTTTACCAGATGGCAACAATCTAAGGTCACAATTTTTGCTTGAACACTTCATAGGCCTAACTAATGGGACATTCCATCAAGCTTTGAAATGTTCATTCTACTGCAATCCTCCATAAACCTCACACTTGGCTGACTGAATAGCTGGGCCAAAAGTGCTGCATTTGTGATTAGTTTGCAAATTGGCACAGCATGCAACAATGTCCAGTGAATGTTTGTGTGGCAAGTGCATGGAATACTACATATATCCCAAACTGTACAAGCTTAAAGAACCCATTATAAAAAGTAGGAAAGGGGGGGGGGGGGAGTGAGTCTGTGCTGCTCTTCCTGTCACTGTCCCCCACACCTTACTGGTTTCTCCTGTAGTAACTGCCCTGCAGGCTCCTCTAATTCTCTTAAGATAAACTAAAAACCTACAGTACTGGTTTTTATGTGATATTGTTTACGGTTCCTAAACTATTGGTTTAAGCCGGGAGGTGACATGAACCTGCCTCGCATGGGCCAGTAGGCCTGCTGCAATGTTCCTTCTTTCTTATGTTCTTAAACATGTGAAATAACACTCATATGGCATTTAGCCCCTTCCACCTCATAAGCCCTACAATGGGTCTGAACACACTTTTCAGCAGGGCTCGCATCGTACAAGAATGGTATACAATACCGATAAGATAAAAACAGACACGTGCAACATCTGGATATCTTTATTGTAGACATTTTGCCATCCAGATAAAGTAATTAGTCCCTCAGCCTTGGAGTTGGTGTGAAGAGCACCGTAGCCATGAAGATTCTGGAGCAGAGGCAAGGAGACTGGTGCTTATATACTAACACCAGGTGGATTGGGACAGGTAGCAGACAAGGCCATAGTCACTGGTAAGCAGGATTCCCCAGTGGAAGTACGTCATACCCAAAGGAATAGGCAAGATGTAGTAGTACTTATAGTAGCCGTGAAGAAGGTCATGTAGATGTCCTTCAAACCAAGATTCCATGATGTTGCAGTGTCTGACAAGTTGTACAAGAATGGTATCAATACCGACAAGATAGCAACTGAGACATGTGCAACATCTAGGTATCTTTATTGAAGACGTTTCGCCATCCAGTGGCTATCAATACAGAGTCTAGGACATAAGTTTTCATTTTGTCGGTATTCTATACCATTCTTGTACAACCTGTCAGACACTGCAACACCATGAAATCTTGGTTCAAAGGACATCTACATGACCTTCTTCACAGCTACTACAACTACTACTACATCTTACCCATCCCTCTGGGTATGACCTACTTCCACTTGGGAATCCCGCCTACCAGTGACTATGCCCTTGTCTACTACCTGCCCCAATTCACCTGGCGTTACTATAAAAGCGCCAGTCTCCTTGCCTCTGCTCCAGAATCTTAACGACTACGGTGCTCTTCACACTAACTCCAAGGCTAAGGGACTGATTACCTCATCTTTTGTATATAGTTCTATCTTCAAATTACGTATACGTCCTAGAATCTGTATTAAGGCACTGGATGGCAAAACGTCTAAAATAAAGATACCCGGATGTTGCACATGTGTCTCAGTTTTCATCAGGGCTCACATCATACATGTATGCCAGTTTAGCCATTAGAGGACTCCTCACAGCCAAGAAAATAATGGATCGGTTCAACAATGCATCAATGCAATATTGCAATGCCACCACCATCACAATATTGCACTGTCTCAAACTATTCATAAAGTATTATTTTAAATGCATAAGATTATTCATGCACTTTATCTTACTTGTCGTCCTGATGGAAGAAGAAACCGGTTTCTGATCCATCTTAATTGTTTCTTGGTGTATTGTCGAGTTGCCTGTACAGAAAGTGGACAGTTACAATGACTAATTATTTAAGTATTCAGAAGTCATACACCACTAATATTACAGAAAAAGAAATGTAAAAACTGCATCACTCCAAGTCAAATAAATGATTACTGTAAGTCAAATACTTCATAGGAGAGAGCAGTTTGGTTATTAAATAAAATAACTATCCACCAACAAGTCTAGATGGCCTGTGAGAGACTGGCCATGCAGACTGGTGGGTGGATAGAGACAAAGTGGATACAATTACTGAAGTGATATAACTAATAGATGATTGTATTATGGGAGGACTGTCATAAAAATTTACCTTTACCTACTCATGCACCTGGGCCTGGTAAACTACTACTATCATTATCATTGTTGTGATTGTTATGGTTGCTGTTGGCAGCCCAGGGTCCACAATTTCATCACAGAATGGATGAGGTACTAAACCAGTTTCCTCTTGTACATCTCTACTTTTACTCCAGTAATATTTCTGATATATAAACCATGGTTCGGGCGGGAATTGAACTTGCAGCTAGTTTGAACTCATGCATGTTCAATCCCCACCCATACTGTGGTTTGTTTGCAATCGTGTCATTATGATTTCACGAGTCATTATGACTGCTTCGAGGGGACTTACGCTAGAGTTCGTCAGGGCCACACTGGCAGGAGATTCATCAGTAAAAACTTGCATGTGTGGCCACAGTGGTGCCTATGCTAACCTTCCTATGGTGTATAAATATATCTAGTTGGAGGAATCTTATTGTAGCCAGCTGGCCCAGTGGTTAACGCACTGGTCTTGAGTTTTACGACTCTTCATTTGCGAGTTCAATCCTCGCCCGTACCCTGGTCTGTTTGCAATCGTGTCATTACAATTTCCCGAGTCATTTCTGGTACACGCCGGTAACAGGCTGGATGGTCAAGGTCTATGGATGTTGACATTATTATTATTATTATTATTATTATAATCAAAAAGAAGCGCTAAACCACAAGGGCTAATGGATGTTGACGGTGCTTCTGTTTCTGTGCTTATGACTTTCCTACTTTCCACTGGGTGTGTTTTACACCTCCCATATCCCCAAGGTTGTTAGGGTAGTGTGCAAAAATGGACTAAGCCCTCCCATATCTTTGTACATTATCATGCATATCACTTCTCTCCAGAGAGTACATTCCCAGTCCTCTAAGGTATTCTCAGTAGTTTAAAATCTTTACTGGCTCTTTATTGGCAATAAGTGCTCATAATTTTCCAGCTTGGATCATTCTATCTATATACATATACCTAACTACATCTATATACATGTACATACCTCTATAAATATACATACCTATCTATATACATGTTTTTTTTTTTTTTCAACAAGTCGGCCGTCTCCCACCGAGGCAGGGTGACCCAAAAAAGAAAGAAAATCCCCAAAAAGAAAATACTTTCATCATCATTCAACACTTTCACCACACTCGCACATTATCACTGTTTTTGCAGAGGTGCTCAGAATACAACAGTCTAGAAGCATACACATATAAAGATACACAACATATCCCTCCAAACTGCCAATATCCCAAACCCCTCCTTTAAAGTGCAGGCATTGTACTTCCCATTTTCAGGACTCAAGTCCGACTATATGAAAATAACCGGTTTCCCTGAATCCCTTCACTAAATATTACCCTGCTCACACTCCAACAGATCGTCAGGTCCCAAGTACCATTCGTCTCCATTCACTCCTATCTAACACGCTCACGCACGCTTGCTGGAAGTCCAAGCCCCTTGCCCACAAAACCTCCTTTACCCCCTCTCTCCAACCCTTTCGAGGACGACCCCTACCCCGCCTTCCTTCCCCTATAGATTTATATGCTTTCCATGTCATTCTACTTTGATCCATTCTCTCTAAATGACCAAACCACCTCAACAACCCCTCTTCTGCCCTCTGACTAATACTTTTATTAACTCCACACCTTCTCCTAATTTCCACACTCCGAATTTTCTGCATAATATTTACACCACACATTGCCCTTAAACAGGACATCTCCACTGCCTCCAACCGTCTCCTCGCTGCTGCATTTACCACCCAAGCTTCACACCCATATAAGAGTGTTGGTACTACTATACTTTCATACATTCTCTTCTTTGCCTCCATAGATAACGTTTTTTGACTCCACATATACCTCAACGCACCACTCACCTTTTTTCCCTCATCAATTCTATGATTAACCTCATCCTTCATAAATCCATCCGCCAACACGTCAACTCCCAAGTATCTGAAAACATTCACTTCTTCCATACTCCTCCTCCCCAATTTGATATCCAATTTTTCTTTATCTAAATCATTTGACACCCTCATCACCTTACTCTTTTCTATGTTCACTTTCAACTTTCTACCTTCACACACATTCCCAAACTCATCCACTAACCTTTGCAATTTTTCTTTAGAATCTCCCATAAGCACAGTATCATCAGCAAAAAGTAACTGTGTCAATTCCCATTTTGAATTTGATTCCCCAAAATTTAATCCCACCCCTCTCCCGAACACCCTAGCATTTACTTCCTTTACAACCCCATCTATAAATGTATTAAACAACCATGGTGACATTACACATCCCTGTCTAAGACCTACTTTTACCGGGAAGTAGTCTCCCTCTCTTCTACACACCCTAACCTGAGCCTCACTATCCTCATAAAAACTCTTTACAGCATTTAATAACTTACCACCTATTCCATATACTTGCAACATCTGCCACATTGCTCCTCTATCCACTCTATCATATGCCTTTTCTAAATCCATAAATGCAATAAAAACTTCCCTATCTTTATCTAAATACTGTTCACATATATGCTTCAATGTAAACACCTGATCTACACATCCCCTACCCACTCTGAAACCTCCTTGCTCATCCGCAATTCTACATTCTGTCTTACCTCTAATTCTTTCAATTATAACCCTACCGTACACTTTTCCTGGTATACTCAATAAGCTTATTCCTCTATAATTTTTACAGTC
The DNA here is from genome assembly GCF_038502225.1 of Cherax quadricarinatus. NCBI lineage: Eukaryota > Metazoa > Arthropoda > Malacostraca > Decapoda > Parastacidae > Cherax > Cherax quadricarinatus. The sequence goes on from NC_091363.1 coordinate 6,383,124, forward strand.
TCTTTTGTCCCCTTTCCCTTTATATAAAGGGACTATACATGCTCTCCGCCAATCCCTAGGTACCTTCCCCTCTTTCATACATTTATTAAACAAAAGTACCAACCACTCCAACACTATATCCCCCCCTGCTTTTAACATTTCTGTCATGATCCCATCAGTTCCAGCTGCTTTACCCCCTTTCATTTTACGTAATGCCTCACGTACCTCCCCCACACTTCATTCTGCTCTTCTTCACTCCTAAAAGATGGTATACCTCCCTGACCAGTGCATGAAATTACTGCCTCTGTTTCTTCCTTAACATTTAAAAGTTCCTCAAAATATTCTCGCCATCTACCCAATACCTCCATCTCCCCATCTACTAACTCCCCTACTCTGTTTTTAACTGACAAATCCATATTTTCCCTAGGCTTTCTTAACTTGTTTAACTCACTCCAAAATTTTTTCTTATTTTCATTAAAATTTCTTGACAGTGCCTCTCCCACTCTATCATCTGCTCTCCTTTTGCACTCTCTCACCACTCTCTTTACCTTTCTTTTACTCTCCATATACTCTGCTCTTCTTATAACACTTCTGCTTTGTAAAAACCTCTCATAAGCTACCTTTTTCTCTTTTATCACACCCTTTACTTCATCATTCCACCAATCACTCCTCTTTCCTCCTGCCCCCACCCTCCTATAACCACAAACTTCTGCCCCACATTCTAATACTGCATTTTTAAAACTATTCCAACCCTCTTCAACCCCCCCACTACTCATCTTTGCACTAGCCCACCTTTCTGCCAATAGTCGCTTATATCTCACCCGAACTTCCTCCTCCCTTAGTTTATACACTTTCACCTCTTACTTGTTGTTGCAACCTTCCTCTTTTCCCATCTACCTCTTACTCTAACTGTAGCTACAACTAAATAATGATCCGATATATCAGTTGCCCCTCTATAAACATGTACATCCTGGAGCCTACCCATCAACCTTTTATCCACCAATACATAATCTAATAAACTACTTTCATTACATGCTACATCATACCTTGTATATTTATTTATCCTCTTTTTCATAAAATATGTATTACTTATTACCAAATTTCTTTCTACACATAGCTCAATTAAAGGCTCCCCATTTACATTTACCCCTGACACCCCAAATTTACCTACTACTCCCTCCATAACATTTTTACCCACTTTAGCATTGAAATCCCCAACCACCATTACTATCACACTTGATTCAAAACTCCCCACGCATTCACTCAACATTTCCCAAAATCAATCTCTCTCCTCTACACTTCTCTCTTCTCCAGGTGCATACACGCTTATTATAACCCACTTTTCACATCCAATCTTTATTTTACTCCACATAATCCTTGAATTAATACATTTATAGTCCCTCTTTTCCTGCCATAGTTTATCCTTCAACATTATTGCTACTCCTTCTTTAGCTCTAACTCTATTTGAAACCCCTGACCTAATCCCATTTATTCCTCTCCACTGAAACTCTCCCACCCCCTTTAGCTTTGTTTCACTTAAAGCCAGGACATCCAGCTTCTTCTCATTCATAACATCCACAATCATCTCTTTCTTATCATCTGCACAACATCCACGCACATTCAGACTTCCCACTTTGACAATTTTCTTCTTATTCTTTTTAGTATGTACATAGCTAAATATTTTTTTTTCAACACACTGGCTGTCTCCCACCAAGACAGGGTGACCCAAAAAGAGAGTACTACTCACCATATCTCTATACCCTTCTCTCCTACCCCCCATCCCTTCCAAATGGACCTGTCAACACTAAGCAGTACACTAATCAAGAGTGCCAATGGCACAAGAGGAGTGGCTGCTTTATTCAAGCACATTCAGTGTATTTTTTTTTTTTTGCCCTTTAACTACCTAGTAATATCCTGTTGATGGTACTATGATCATCACCCCCATACCCGTCTCAGATCAAGTCTCCTGGTCAGTCAAGCTCTTGGTGCTAGTTGAATGCAGTCTAACATAGGCACTACAGCCTGGTTGATCAGCAAATGTCTAGAGGAACTATCCTGAAACAAGCATAAAAATCACAAGAATCATCCCACAAAAACTAAAGCAAAACTCACCTTTATTTGTACTCAGACCACCACCCTATTAAGCGATGTCATATCCTTTTCACTGACTCTTTTTGGGTTATCCTGGTGGGTAATTTACCCATGTTACTATACATGATAATTGTAAATTAGACCGTACAACACATGGGTATCTTTATTTTGGAAAAGTTTCACCACACAGCAACAAAACGTCTCCACAACAGAGATACCTAGGTGTTGCACATGTGTGTAATTTATCAACCTGGAGTTTACCTGGAGAGAGTTCCGGAGGTCAACGCTCCCGCGGCCCGGTCTGTGACCAGGCCTCCTGGTGGATCAGAGCCTGATCAACCAGGCTGTTACTGTTGGCTGCACGCAAACCAACGTACGAGCCACAGCCCGGCTGGTCAGGAACCGACTTTAGGTGCTTGTCCAGTGCCAGCATGAAGACTGCCAGGGGTCTGTTGGTAATCCCCCTTATGTATGCTGGGAGGCAGTTGAACAGTCTCGGGCCCCTGACACTTATTGTATGGTCTCTTAACGTGCTAGTGACACCCCTGCTTTTCATTGGGGGGGATGTTGCATCGTCTGCCAAGTCTTTTGCTTTTGATTTTCGGGTGCAAGTTCGGTACTAGTCCCTCTAGGATTTTCCAGGTGTATATAATCATGTATCTCTCCCGCCTGCGTTCCAGGGAATACAGGTTCAGGAACCTCGAGCACTCCCAGTAATTGAGGCGTTTTATCTCCATTATGCGTGCCGTGAAGGTTCTCTGTACATTTTCTAGGTCAGCAATTTCACCTGCCTTGAAAGGTGCTGTTAGTGTGCAGCAATATTCCAGCCTAGATAGAACAAGTGACCTGAAGAGTGTCATCATGGGCTTGGCATCCCTAGTTTTGAAGGTTCGCATTATCCATCCTGTCATTTTTCTAGCAGATGCGATTGATACAATGTTATGGTCTTTGAAGGTGAGATCCTCCGACATGATCACTCCCAGGTCTTTGACGTTGGTGTTTCGCTCTATTTTGTGGCCAGAATTTGTTTTGTACTCTGATGACGATTTAATTTCCTCGTGTTTGCCATATCTGAGTAATTGAAATTTCTCATCGTTAAACTTCATATTGTTTTCTGCAGCCCACTGAAAGATTTGGTTGATGTCCGCCTGGAGCCTTGCAGTGTCTGCAATGGAAGACACTGTCATGCAGATTCGGGTGTCATCTGCAAAGGAAGACACGGTGCTGTGGCTGACATCCTTGTCTATGTCAGATATGAGGATGAGGAACAAGATGGGAGCAAGTACTGTGCCTTGTGGAACAGAGCTTTTCACCGTAGCTGCCTCGGACTTTACTCTGTTGACTACTACTCTCTGTGTTCTGTTAGTGAGGAAATTATAGATCCATCAACCGACTTTTCCTGTTATTCCTTTAGCGCGCATTTTGTGCGCTATTACGCCATGGTCACACTTGTCGAAGGCTTTTGCAAAGTCTGTATATATTACATCTGCATTCTTTTTGTCTTCTAGTGCATTTAGGACCTTGTCGTAGTGATCCAGTAGTTGAGACAGACAGGAGCGACCTGTTCTAAACCCATGTTGCCCTGGGTTGTGTAATTGATGGGTTTCTAGATGGGTGGTGATCTTGCTTCTTAGGACCCTTTCAAAGATTTTTATGATATGGGATGTTAGTGCTATCGGTCTGTAGTTCTTTGCTGTTGCTTTACTGCCCCCTTTGTGGAGTGGGGCTATGTCTGTTGTTTTTAGTAACTGTGGGACGACCCCCGTGTCCATGCTCCCTCTCCATAGAATGGTAAAAGCACGTGATAGGGGCTTCTTGCAGTTCTTGATGAACACGGAGTTCCACGAGTCTGGCCCTGGGGCAGAGTGCATGGGCATGTCATTTATTGCCTGTTCGAAGTCATTTGGCCTGCTAGTTCTCCGAACCATTTATCTACATGGTAATTGTGCTTATGTGTACCTAAATAAATTTACTCACACATGCACAAGGAGTCAGTGGAACACTGCCCTTATGATTTAAATATGGTATGAAAGATATATTTTACAAATCCACCACAGAGAAATGACCCTTGGCAGCACAGGAATGCTTTTTGAAAGATCAGAATTGAGTTAATTAATGGCATCTCAATGCAACATCTTCAACCTAACACTGACACAATCATTACTTTAAGATACTGACAGCAATTATACACTAACTGCATGTACAGTACTTCGATTTCCCTTGAATTTTATGAAAAATTTTATCAGGACAAAACAATGATTAGGGATGGCTTTCTTTCATTACCAAAAATTCAACTTACTAATTTCATGGCCTCAACTCCTGCTTCATACATCATCTTTCCTTTGTCAGTTTCTTGTTCCTCCTCGGGCAAAATCAAAAAATTATGAAATTCTTTAAAGCCTATACTTTGAAAAATCCCCTTGGTGTAGTCTGGGGCTTCTCCATCCTTCAGGCGCTTGGCATTGTATGAAGCATGGAAGTCCTTTAATTCCTTGAGGAGCCCCCGCTCTATCATTTCATCCACTCGATCATCCAAACGTTTATTAAGGACCTCCTGTAAATAACTCTGTATTAACACAAAGGAAAATCATATTTTATATATGTATACAGTACCATTTCATTTTGTATAGTACTGTACAATATTTGGCAAGTTAATTTGCATCAATAACTTAGTAAATAAGTAACAAAAACAAGGAATAGTTTGTTTTGTAACATGCATTATAACAGCCCATGTCTATGTAGGCCTGCTGGCTACCAGCACCAAGAACCTGATTGATTAGGCAGTTTAACAAGGAAACCTGACCTCAGGTCAGACTGCAAGGATAGAAAAAACCCTTGAAACCAGTTCTAAGCATGTCGCAGGTACAACTTTTAATGGTTCTAGGTATCAAGGACTCAAAGCCTGGATAAGACCAGACACAAAAAAAAAAAAAAAAAAATTTAATCTGCAATTTACGTGTGGTTTGTTTCAGGAGCTTTTCTATCTCAACAACCCAGCCTTGGGCCAGAACTCCCTATTGATCAACTAGGCTTTTGCTGTTGGTGGCCCACAGACCCACATATCCATCATAGCCTGGTTGATCACACATGTACAGTATATAAAGTACAGTATATAATGAATATATGCATTAGCTTTCAAGATTTACCTGTCATCCTGCATGTTCAAGAGAAAGACAAAATCAATAATCCTGCCAGAGAGCAAAATATTGAACAGGCTTCCATTTTACACTTGCATGGCAGGAAGGTAGTACTGTACCTGTTTGGATGGTTACTGCCTGCCAACCTATTAGAATTTGGTATGGGCTGACCTGCTGGCATGTAACCCAGACG
>NC_091363.1:6396023-6401023 GCF_038502225.1 Cherax quadricarinatus
GTATGCACTCCAAAGTCATCACAGCCCGGTTGGTAAAAATTTGACTTTGGCAATTGCACCGTGTGTCAAGGGTGTGGGACAGTCTTTGGTCCCTTCACACTGTCACCTCTTGGCGACCCTGGTATTCACTGAGGGGGAAGGTGTTCTGCACCGTCTGTGGAGCATCTTGTTCTCCAAGGAAGTCTTGTCAGTGTGCAGACTTGGGACCAATCTCTAGACTTTTCTGTGTAAATAATGATGAACAGCCAATATTTTACACATTTAAGTATGTAAGTAATGTAATCCCAGAGCTGCAGGGAACACCTTCCCTGTAATCCCAGAGCTGCAGGGAACACCTTCCCTGTAATCCCAGAGCTGCAGAAAACACCTTCCCTGTAATCCCAGAGCTGCAGGGAACACCTTCCCTGTAATCCCAGAGCTGCAGGGAACACCTTCCCTGTAATCCCAGAGCTGCAGGGAACACCTTCCCTGTAATCCCAGAGCTGCAGGGAACACCTTCCCTGTAATCCCAGAGCTGCAGGGAACACCTTCCCTGTAATCCCAGAGCTGCAGGGAACACCTTCCCTGTAATCCCAGAGCTGCAGGGAACACCTTCCCTGTAATCCCAGAGCTGCAGGGAACACCTTCCCTGTAATCCCAGAGCTGCAGGGAACACCTTCCCTGTAATCCCAGAGCTGCAGGGAACACCTTCCCTGTAATCCCAGAGCTGCAGGGAACACCTTCCCTGTAATCCCAGAGCTGCAGGGAACACCTTCCCTGTAATCCCAGAGCTGCAGGGAACACCTTCCCTGTAATCCCAGAGCGGCAGGGACCACCTTCCCTGGAATACCAGACCCAGAGCTGCAGGGAACACCTTCCCTGTAATCCCAGAGCTGCAGGGAACACCTTCCCTGTAATCCCAGAGCTGCAGGGAACACCTTCCCTGTAATCCCAGAGCTGCAGGGAACACCTTCCCTGTAATCCCAGAGCTGCAGGGAACACCTTCCCTGTAATCCCAGAGCTGCAGGGAACACCTTCCCTGTAATCCCAGAGCTGCAGGGAACACCTTCCCTGTAATCCCAGAGCTGCAGGGAACACCTTCCCTGTAATCCCAGAGCTGCAGGGAACACCTTCCCTGTAATCCCAGAGCTGCAGGAAACGCCTTCCCTGTAATGTAATGCCAGAGCTGCAGGGAACACCTTCCCTGTAATCCCAGAGCTGCAGGGAACACCTTCCCTGTAATCCCAGAGCTGCAGGGAACACCCTCCCTGTAATCCCAGAGCTGCAGAAAACACCTTCCCTGTAATCCCAGAGCTGCAGGGAACACCTTCCCTGTAATCCCAGAGCTGCAGGAAACGCCTTCCCTGTAATCCCTGCAGGGAACTCCTTCCCTGTAATCCCAGAGCTGCAGTGAACACCTTCCCTGTAATCCCAGAGCTGCAGGGAACACCTTCCCTGTAATCCCAGAGCTGCAGAGAACACCTTCCCTGTAATCCAGAGCTGCAGGGAACACCTTCCCTGTAATCCCAGAGCTGCAGAACACCTTCCCTGTAATCCCAGAGCTGCAGTAAACGCCTTCCCTGTAATGTAATGCCAGAGCTGCAGGGAAACAATCCCAGAGCTGCAGGGAACACCTTCCCTGTAATCCCAGAGCTGCAGGAAACACCTTCCCTGTAATCCCAGAGCTGCAGGAAACACCTTCCCTATAATCCCAGAGCTGCAGTGAACACCTTCCCTGTAATCCCAGAGCTGCAGGGAACACCTTCCCTGTAATGTAATCTCAGAGCTGCAGGGAACACCTTCCCTGTAATGTAATCGAACAACCTTCCTGTAATATAATCTCGGGTCTTTTCTCGCTGCCATGAGAGGATAGAAACCCACGTATTCCCTACTGGGAAACGTGTGGAGTGCTTCCAGGAAGATATAACCTGTGACAGGTTTCAAGGGTTGCAAGTCTTGCAGCCTGGCCTGACAACACTTCCTCAGTGACGGCCTCTAGAGTACACACAGACATCACAACCTTACCTTTAAATATACCTCAGTTGGGTTTTGAATTTTTTTCTTTGTTTATTCCCGTAGCCTGCCTTTTTGCTAGGCTTATCTGGTGCTTGCTTGGCCACGGCAGTGTTGGTGCTGGCGGCCTGCTGGCCCACACATCCCTCACAGCCTGGGTGATCTGGCATTTCGCTTAGGTGCTTGTTGAATTTCCTCTAAGACTTCTACACTTGTCGCAATAGTGTTTGATACCTTTTGGTAAAGTGTTAAATAGTTTAGGTCCATGGATGTTGATGCAACGTTCCCGTATTGCGCCCATGGCGCCCCTGCCTTTCAATGGAGTTTACATTTTCTTTTGTTGCTCTCCAGTATGTTGATAACTTGATCTAGTACGTCCTGAAATAGCTTGTTCAGGCTCTGATTATATAACTTCTATATATTGTTAGAATATATACATGATGAGATGTAGCAGCAGAGCATTATTTCTATATCGTAGTCAGAAGCTATACTCGTACCCACAATATGCAAAAACAAGAGTATACACACTTAGAACATCGATAAAAGATCATTTGGAGTGACGAAGGTTCCAGGACCGAAACGTATGCAATAAACATGTCCTGTATCAGTATCGTTCCAGGAACATGCTCCAACCATACACATCCAGGAATGCATTCCAAAATTGCAATTCTTGGATTTATTCAGCAAAGTTCAAATCTGATCCGACAACATTTCTAGCATCTGACGGATGCTGACGCAGTGAAGGGGGCAGTGGTGCGGTGGGCACAACAAGGGAACACAACATTAGCGGCCCCAAACTATTCAACATCTTACCAGAAGATACAAGAAACACGGGTGGAACAAGTGTAGAAGTCTTCAAGAAAAAAAACTGGACAAGCAGAATCTTCACCAGGTACCAGATCAACCAGGCTGTGATGTATACGTGGGGTAGCGGGCCTCCAGCAGCAACAGTCTGATTGACCAGGCAAGCACCAGAGTAGTGAGACACTAAACTTATCAAAGGTAAGCTATACCCAAGGCCATTTTTACATCATCTTGGGCCAGAAAAAACAAACAATCCTGCCATAATTCTAAACATTAAACAGGCTACCATCTCACGCCTAAATGAGAGAAATATAGGACCTCCCTGGATGGTTGGTGCCCAGCAACCTACTATCTGGGACGATGCCAGAGAGAGCCTCACGCAGGTGAGGCTCTCTCTGGCACCGTCCAGCCTCCGCCTGCCTGACGAGCACAGCAAGGTAGTATTGATTGTAGCCGCTGGCACGGATGGATGCGCTTCCTGGTAACAATGTCAACACCGTGGTCTTTTACTCTGAGGTTATTTCCTCGATATCAAATGAGTTACTCGTTGCTCACTGTAGTAGTTACCTGTAGTCAATTCTGAGTTACCTCTGATAGACCTTCCAAGGATTTCTAGCGTTTTCCCACTCCCACAGACAGACCCAGGTCCAGTCTTGTCAGTGCCCCCGTGGCCCAGTTCTAAATCAGGCCTCCTGGTTGATGACCTGATTAATTGGGCTATCGGTACTGGCCTCACGCAATCTAACGTAGGCACCACAGCCTGGCTGATCAAGAACTAACCTGAGGCCTTTATGACGCTCCCTCTTGAAGGCAACTAGTGGGTCTGTTGGTTTATCCTCCAGACAATTTCTCATCAGCCGTGTTGTGGTGATTGCGCTGGACTGTGTGGTACTATCTCCTTAATATCTTTAAATGGTTAAGCCAGCAACCTGGAAGCCTGATCCAAGGCTGGGCCGTGGAGGCGATGATCCCCATAAAAGTCAACCAGTAATTACCTGGGTGTTCCGGGGGTCAACGCCCCCGGAACACCCTCGTCTACTGGTAGATAAGACCTACCTGCTCCAATTTTGGCTGTAACTACCTATGGTCAACTGCAGTGGGCACTGCCTCCGTGACCTTGTCCCAAACCAGGCCTCCTGACTGACGGCCCGAACATTATTCTGCTTTGTCACTAAACTTTAATACCTGGAGGATGTTCCGGAGCCTGACAATTAACACAATGTCGAAAATGCCGTAATGGCAGAATATCCCAGGGGCAAGTTCAGATGAACAGCACACACAAACGAATATTAAGATTGACGTTTTTAACTTAAACAAGCAAACAGTAGAATCGACCAAACCTGAAAATACATTTGACCTTATATTTACAAACAAGGATCTGGAACGAAATAAACTGTTTCCGAGTACAACGCACTTCGACCACAACATAATTGAAGTTCAGACTTACATACACACTGGCCTTGAGCAGTAAAACAAAAATTTATACGTGTAAGTGGGACACACTATGTACTTGAGACTGACCGATTCGTATGGACGTTGCTAACCTTTTGTTTATGTTTGATATAATGGACTCTCTTTCAAGAGGTTTGCTTCTGAATATTAAGTTATGTACGGACTTGGTATAAAAGGTATGTGCCAAGCTTTGTGGATTTAATTCTAGGATGGACTGTCTTTAATTGCCTCACTGGTGTCTATACTGTAATTTGTGAACTTGGTATCTGACTAGATAGCTACACGCAGCACGTACTGGATAGACTTGTAGTCGTAAGAGAGTTGCACACCTCACTATTTGTGCATTTAAAACATACATACATACATATATATACATTATATATATATATATATATATATATATATACATATATATATATATATATATATATATATATTATATAAATATATTGTCTTTCAACACACCGGCCGTATCCCACCGAGGCAAGGTGGCCCAAAAGGAAAAACGAAAGTTTCTCCTTTCAAATTTAGTAATATATACAGGAGAAGGGGTTACTAGCCCCTTGCTCCCGGCATTTTAGTCGCCTCTTACAACACACATGGCTTACGTAAGAAGAATTCTGTTCCACTTCATCATGGAGATATGAGGAAATAAACAAGAAGAAGAACTAGAAAGAAAATAGAAGAAAACCCAGAGGGGTGTGTATATATGTGCTTGTACATGTATGTGTAGTGTGACCTAAGTGTAAGTA